>NC_086451.1:482614929-482809888 GCF_028390025.1 Pseudophryne corroboree
TTTGGGTTAGGGGTTAGATTAGGGGATAGGGTATTAGGCTTGGTTTAGTGGTTTGGGTTAGGGGTTAGATTAGTGGATAGGGTATTAGGCTTGGTTTAGTGGTTTGGTTTGGGTTAGGGGTTAGATTAGGGGATAGGGTATTAGGCTTGGCTTAGTGGTTTGGGTTAGGGTTAGATTAGGGGATAGGGTATGAGGCTTGGCTTAGTGGTTTGGGTTAGGGGTTAGATTAGGGGATAGGGTATTAGGCTTGGCTTAGGGGTTAGATTAGGGGATAGGGTATGAGGCTTGGCTTAGTGGTTTGGGTTAGGGGTTAGATTAGGGGATAGGGTATGAGGCTTGGCTTAGTGGTTTGGGTTAGGGGTTAGATTAGGGGATAGGGTATGAGGCTTGTCTTAGTGGTTTGGGTTAGGGGTTAGATTAGGGGATAGGGTATTAGGCTTGGTTTATTGGTTTGGGTTAGGGGTTAGATTAGGGGATAGGGTATGAGGCTTGGTTAGTGGTTTGGGTTAGGGGTTAGATTAAGGGATAGGGTATTAGGCTTGGTTAGTGGTTTGGGTTAGATTAGGGGATAAGGTATTAGGCTTGGCTTATTGGTTTGGGTTAGGGGTTAGATAAGGGGATAGGGTATTAGGCTTGGCTTAGTGGTTTGGGTTAGGGGTTAGATTAGGGGATAGGGTATTAAGCTTGGTTTAGTGGTTTGGGTTAGGGGTTAGATTAGGGGATAGGGTATTAGGCTTGGCTTATTGGTTTGGGTTAGGGGTTAGATTAGGGGATAGGGCATGAGGCTTGGTTAGTGGTTTGGGTTAGGGGTTATATTAGGGGATAGGGTATGAGGCTTGGTTTATTGGTTTGGGTTAGGGGTTAGATTAGGGGATAGGGTATTAGGTTTGGGTTAGGGGTTAGATTAGGGGAGAGGGTATTAGGCTTGGCTTAGTGGTTTGGGTTAGGGATTAGATTAGGGGATAGGGTATTAGGCTTGGCTTAGTGGTTTGGACTAGGGGTTAGATTAGGGGATAGGGTATGAGGCTTGGCTTAGTGGTTAGGGTTAGATTAGTGGATAGGGTATTGGGCTTGGTTTAGTGGTTTGGGTTAGATTAGGGGATAGGGTATTAGGCTTGGTTTAGTGGTTTGGGTTAGGGGTTAGATTAGGGGATAGGGTATTAGGCTTGGTTTAGTGGTTTGGGTTAGATTAGTGGATAGGGTATTAGGCTTGGTTTAGTGGTTTGGGTTAGGGGTTAGATTAGGGGATATGGCATTAAGCTTGTCTTAGTGGTTTGGGTTAGGGGTTAGATTAGGGGATAGGGTATTAGGCTTGGTTTAGTGGTTTGGGTTAGATTAGGGGATAGGGTATGAGGTTTGTTTTAGTGATTTGGGTTAGGGGTTAGATTAGGGGATAGGGTATTAGGCTTGGCTTAGTGGTTTGGGTTAGGGGTTAGATTAGGGTATAGGGTATGAGGCTTGGCTTAGTGGTTTGGGTTAGGGGTTAGATTAGGGGATAGGGTATTAGGCTTGGCTTAGTGGTTAGGTTTAGATTAGGGGATAGGGTATTAGGCTTGGCTTAGTGGTTTGGGTTAGAGGTTAGATTAGGGGATAGGGTATGAGGCTTGGTTTAGTGGTTAGGGATAGATTAGTGGATAGGGTATTAGGCTTGGTTTAGTGGTTTGGGTTAGGGGTTAGATTAGGGGATAGGGTATTAGGCTTGGTTTAGTGGTTTGGGTTAGGGGTTAGATTAGGGGATAGGGTATTAGGCTTGGTTTAGTGGTTTGGGGTTAGATTAGGGGATAGGGTATTAAACGTGCCTTAGTGGTTTGGGTTAGGGGTTAGATTAGGGGATAGGGTATTAGGCTTGGGTTAGTGGTTTGGGTTAGGGGTTAGATTAGGGGATAGGGTATGAGGCTTGGTTTAGTGGTTTGGGTTAGGGGTTAGATTAGGGGATAGGGTATGAGGCTTGGCTTAATGGTTTGGGTTATGGGTTAGATTAGGGGATAGGGTATTAGGTTTGGGTTAGATTAGGGGAGAGGGTATTAGGCTTGGTTTAGTGGTTTGGGTTAGGGGTTAGATTAGGGAATAGGGTATTAGGCTTGTCTTAGTGGTTTGGGTATTTATATGGCCCTGTGTCACTGTGTGTGATGTTTCCTTTAGCAAACACAGGGGGAGATTTATCAAAACGTCGAGAGAGACAAAGCACCAACCAAACAGCTCCCAACTGTCACATCCTAAACAGTCTGTAACATGGCAGCTAGGAGCTGATTGGCCGGCACCCCACCTCTATCCACCTTATCTCTCTCCAAACTTCAATAAATATACCCCATATCCCCTCATTCTATATAAAGTCTGGAATGACACCCTGTGGACCCGGCGTTATTATAACACAGGTGGGCGCTAAGTCTGGGTGACACAATAAAACATATAGTGTGACATTGGCTACAGGTGTCCCTGCTGGTCTGAATGTAGATATTAGTATTAGGTTATGAAGCCATTGGTTAAAGCTATTTCACATAAACTGGTTATAACCGGATCCTTACTCATGGCAGCCATGTGTGATGTCACTGATGCTGAGCAGGCCATTATGACATCACAGTGATGTCACAGGCCTCACAGCCTACATACTGGGGGGCCGGCCAGCTGTGGCCTCATACTGCTACTAGCGACCTGCTATACAGTACTTTTACTCTGAGAGAGTGATTCTGACTGACCCGGCGACGTTACCCTTGGCTACGACAGATTGTACTGACTACGCCTTGGATTTGCCGAATCGGTAACAATGATCCATCTACTAGATCTTATTTTTGCACCGGTTATTAGTAACTGTGTGCCAGAGATCATCCGCTATATGGAATTTGAGAAGCTGATGATTATAATGGATGAAACACAAGGGCTGCTTAGTAACAGCGCAGCAGTCACGAGTGCGGACATGATTATTGCGCTCTACGCCCATGTACTAGAGGTGAGGAAGGACGCTGCCGCCTTACTCACAGAGAACATCCCGCCTCTAGTGGTGAGAGCCATGATACAGGCAGAACAGGCAGGGAGGGACTGGCAGGCAGCTAGCAAAGTGCTAGTACTATTGTCCCAGCACTACAGGGACTATACCGTCTGTGAGATCCAAACGTCCATGACATCGGATGGCTGCCCCCCACTGTCACTGCAGCACACGCTGTCGTGTATAATGTCACCTTCCCCCAGCGTGCCTATTACTTCCATAACACCGGATGGGCTGTACAGCGCAGAAGTGACAGTGGAAAGCTGTGTGAGCAAGATCATAGCGATGGGAGGCGGCGAGGACATGATGAAGATGCTACACCCTGTATTTAAGTCTGCCAATGTCCCTAATAAACTCTGCAGCCTCACAGTCGCAGCAGAGCTCCTCAAGTACGCCACCTGCCTGTCTGGAGGAGTATACAGCGTCATCATTAACACCATACTAACGGCGCTGTACGACTGTGATGAAGACGTACTCTTAATGGCCATACAGTGCGTGGTGAATGGTGTAGGATCATCACCAAAGGAGGCCAGGAAACTGGCCAGCACCATCATCGAGGCTCTCCTGCGCACACTGAAAGGTGCGACCGTGGCGATTCTATCCGCAGTGATGCAGGCCCTAATGGCCGTGGTGCGGATAGATGATAAGAAAAGCTGCCATGGAAATGACAGAATACTGTTCCGTGTGCTGAGATACATAAACCATCCCAGCGAAGATGTACAACTGAGCGCTCTGCAGCTACTTAGTCAGCTGATAAAGAGGTACCGGCGCTACCCATGTAGTGATATAGGTACCATAATAAGGGAACAGCTTGTAGCGATTCTTACCAAGATGCAGAGCATGAATGCAGAACTGTCATCGGCTGCAGCGGCCTGTCTGAAGACCTGCTTACCCCACCTGGGGTGTAGCACCAGACATCTGGAGGGCAGCTACTGGGGGGATCTCCAGTATGAAGAGTCCCTCTACAGGAACCTTGCAAGGAACCACCTGCTGAAGAAGCTGCTATTGAAGGCATTAAAGAAACTGCCCATATGCATGGAGACAGAAGACCTGGTGAGACTCATAAGCGTCATCAATGAGTTTATTCCACATGATCTCATGTCATCAAGAGATCTAAACAACATGGCCAAAGACCTGGAAAAGGCAATGAGACACCCAAGCACTGACATACACCAAGGTGCAAGGAGAGTGGTCCAGTGTCTTTCTGAGAAGTGGACGAGCCTGGCAACAGCCTGGGGGAAGGAGGAAGCCCAATCACATGTCATCAGATGCACCACCAGAATCAGGGAACAACTGATATTAGCATGGTGGAAGGAGGGGGCTCAAGGTACTTCACAGGCCATCAGTGTGATCACCAGGCCACGGAACGCGATGTCTGAGTAGCAGAAGCAGAGAGCTGCAATTATATCACAGGCAGCAGCAGGACCACCAGACCACGAGAACGTCTGGTGTGAGAGGTGGAAGCAGGAGCCGCACTACATCACAGGCCATAAGAGAGACCACCAGACCACGAGAACGTCTGGTGTGAGAGGTGGAGGGAGGACGCCATAACCCAGCCTATGTAAATCTCATAGCCGGTCCCAAGCCCGGATAAATGGGGAGGGTGGTTTCCATAGAAATGTAACGCCCAGCTACAGTATGTAACCAATGGCAGGACAACTCTCAGAAACCGCAGCACAACTAGCGCATACGGCAGCACCATACTGCAGCTGGGTCCTTGGCGGAAAATGGACTAAGTACCAGTCTCTAAGCTGCCAAATGCAAAACAAATATATAAATAGACTAGGTGTTTCATTGCGCCCTACGGGCGCTCTTCACACCGTCGGAAGGGCTACGCTCCCCTAACCTTTGCACGCCCTTCAACATTTTTATTATATGGAGTATTACCGTCAATCATAATTTTGTGAAATATTGCATGGATAAAGGGCGTGCAAAGGTTAAGGGACCATAGCCCCTTGCGATGGCGTGAACAGCACATGCAGGGCACGATGAATCACCTAGTAGGTGCTGTGGTAGGTGGAGTGGACACGCGGATGGGGGAGGGTGTCCGAAGGTGCTATGGTTGTGGGAGGGGCGGATGGGGGAAGGGGTCAGATGGTGTTGCAGGTGGGATAGGGTGGGGGGCAGTGAGGATCGCGAATGGGGGAGGGGATTGGGAGGGGCTGTAGGTTAGAGAGGGGTGGTCGTGACGTGGGTGGGGGAGGGGCAAGTGCGGGGATGTGGCAGATGGGGGAGGGGTTCCGGAGACGCTGTGGGTGCGCCGCAGGTGGGGTAGGGGTGTAGTAGTGAACCGGTTGCAGGTTGGGGTGTACTAGAGCTGTAGTGAACTGGATGCGCCATCCCTCACACTTGCTGCTGGCGCTGCTATTGCTGTCCGGGTAACGCCGGCGGGGGCTGGGAGTCGGGGTCGAGCCTAGGCTGCAGCAGTAACAGGTGGCAGACGGGAGTGCGCCGGGCAGTGACACGCGCAGGGCGCGCCCCCAGCGGCTGACAGAAACTCGGGAGAGGGGATCCACGGTGGCCGCAGCAACGGCAGGAGGCAGCCTCATCCGAGGGGGACACATTGCAGAGGGCAGAGGGGGGGCACAGCGCAGGGAGGGCACCGTGCATAGAGCAGAGGGGGGCACAGCGCAGAGAGGAAATTAGGGATATATGAGGCACTATGCAGTGAGGTAAGGTAGACAGCCGGCAGTGGGGAATGTTTCCCCCGGAATAAGGTGACTGGCAGAGGCTGGTGACATTAGTATCACAGTCACCCTGCACCCACCTTGTGTATCTCCCGGATCTTCTCCACAAGGTCTCCCACCAGGACGCAGATCTCCAGGAGGGCGGAGGGCAGCAGGCCTCACGGACACATGGGTCTCCCTCGGTGCTGCCGGCCAAGGCTGCGGTGTGTGTGGCGGGGGCGCAGCGGGGCTGGGTGACGGATGGTGACTGGCCGGGCTCTCCTCCTCTTCCACTGTCACTGGGGCTGCGGTGTGTGTGGCGGGGGCGCAGCGGGGCTGGGTGACGGATGGTGACTGGCCGGGCTCTCCTCCTCCTCCACTGTCACTGGGGCTGCGGTGTGTGTGGCGGGGGTGCCGCGGGGCTGGGTGACGGATGGTGACTGGCCGGGCTCTCCTCCTCCACTGTCGCCGAGGCTGCGGTGTATGTGGCGGGGGTGCCGCGGGGCAGGTGACTGGCCGGGCACTCCTTCTCCTCCTTGCTGCTGGCTGGTTGAAACGAGTTGCAGGGGCAGACAGCCGGGCCTCGCTTCCTGGTAACCGTCACCTCTTCTGGCCGCCCTCTCCCAGTCCTACCCCGCCCTCCCGGGGGCACCAGGCCAGGGGGGGGGGGGGGGGGTGAATAGTGAGAGGAGGACTCTGATGGGGGAGAGGTTTGCCAGATCTGTGACTGTATGCCTGTGACTCCGCCCAGCGCTGTGACTCCGCCCAGCATTAGAGACACAGGCACAGAGTCACAGATCTGGGCTATTATATAGGAGATATTACATGCCACACACAGGAAGGGATAGGGTGCAGAGATGCTATATACTATAGATGTGATAGGATATATACAACTGAACGTGCTTAGGACTAGGGACATAATACAATGAGTATAATATGTAGGGGGTGGAGTTTGCAAGATTAGGAGAAAATGTAGATAATATAAGATCTTGTAGATTATCAGCACCATAAAACAGGGCGCCTGGACCACACTAACCAATCAGAAATGAGCATTTTACACACTAACCAATCAGAAATGAGCATTTTACCTGTTCACTGCAGGAGACATGGGCCCTCATTCCGAGTTGTTCGCTCGCTAGCTGCTTTTAGCAGCCGTGCAAACGCTAGGCCGCCGCCCTCTGGGAGTGTATCTTAGCTTAGCAGAAGTGCGAACGAAAGGATCGCAGAATGAGGCCAATGTTAGTAGAGCTGTGCGGTTCCGTTCTCCATATATCCGAACCCACCCAAATTCTATGGATCCGAACCGAACGTACATCCAACCCGGATATCCAGCGAAGATCCGAACCAAGTCCAGGATCGGAACTTCCCGCAGTTTGGAATTCGAATTTTAAATCCAACTTTCGGCTTTTGGATTCTGTTTGGATTACAAAAATAACGTGACTTATAGGGGCCGACTCAGTAAGGATTGCAAATTTTGCTTTTTAGCAGAATTTGCAATCCTTTGAGTCACATGCCGGGGGTTGCCCACCCCTTCTCTGCGACCACGCTGAAATTGCAATCGCAACACAATTTCCGTGTGATTGCAGAATGTAGGCGCAGCATGGCTGTAACGGCAGGAGGGCCGCCGCCATCTTTTTGATCAGAGCGGCTGCGTGTGACGTCACACTGTCGCCCTGATCACACCACGCCCCCGTTCACTGCTGCCGGCCCCGTTTCCCTGACACCGCCCCTGCAATGCACCGTCTCAACCTAGGAAACAGAGCGTTGCCGTCCCCTTCCCGTTCCGTTGACAGGCAGAGGCATGCGCATTTACTTCGGGGCGCCCACATGACTAAATGCGGTTGGATCGCGAGTAAATGCAGTTGGGTCGCGTGTTGCAATCCAATCTGAATAGGGTCCATAGTTTGTGCACATCTAATGATTGCACATCCCTAACCCAGACCCCTAAACTAACCATAATACCTGCAGTAAGATTCTATCTGCCTAATTAATTACCTGATCATAGCCCTGCAAAATTTTGCAGGGCCATGATCAGGCACGTTGACGTGTGGGGGTCGCCCAGCACAGGGCTAGTCTGCCCCGCATGTCAGGCCGCCCCCCCCCCCCCCCCTTCCCCGCAGAAGTACAAAAGCATCACACAACGTTGATGCTTTTGCACTTCAGGAGTAGTTCCCGGTAGAGATGAGCGGGTTCGGTTCCTCGGAATCCGAACCCGCCCGAACTTCAGGTTTTTTTACATGGGTCCGAGCGACTCGGATCTTCCCGCCTTGCTCGGTTAACCCGAGCGCGCCCGAACGTCATCATCCCGCTGTCGGATTCTCGCGAGGCTCGGATTCTATCGCGAGACTCGGATTCTATATAAGGAGCCGCGCGTCGCCGCCATTTTCACACGTGCATTGAGATTGATAGGGAGAGGACGTGGCTGGCGTCCTCTCCGTTTATAGAGAAGAGAGTGAGACTAGAGTAGAGAGAGACACAGTATTTACTTTAGTAATTTTGGGGAGCATTAGGAGGAGTACTACTACTTGCTGAAGTGATAGTGTGACTGTATATCTGACTTGTGGGGGAGACAGTGGGGAGCAGTTAGAGTCTGAGAGCAGGAGTACATATTTTAACGTACAGTGCACACTTTTGCTGCCAGAGTGCCACACTGCCATTGTGACCACACTGACCACCAGTATATATTGTGATTGTCTGCTTAGGAGTACTACTTGCAAGTTGCTGATAGTGTGACCAGTGACCTGACCACCAGTTTAATTAATCACCACCAGTTTAATATATATATATATATATATATATATATAATTGTATATAATATATATATAATTGTATACCACCTACCCGTGTTTTTTTTTTTTTCTTTCTTCTTGATACATACTACTATAGTAGCTTACTGTAGCAGTCTGCGGTGCTGCTGAGCTGACAGTGTCCAGCAGGTCCGTCATCAGTCATTACATAATAAATATATATAGTACCTGTCCGGCTGCAGTACTAGTGATATTATATATATATTAATTTCATCTCATTATCATCCAGTCTATATTAGCAGCAGACACAGTACGGTAGTCCACGGCTGTAGCTACCTCTGTGTCGGCAGTCGCTCGTCCATCCATAATTGTATACCACCTACCCGTGGTTTTTTTTCTTTCCTCTTGATACATACTACTATAGTAGCTTACTGTAGCAGTCTGCGGTGCTGCTGAGCTGACAGTGTCCAGCAGGTCCGTCATCAGTCATTACATAATAAATATATATACCTGTCCGGCTGCAGTACTAGTGATATTATATATATATATATTAATTTCATCTCATTATCATCCAGTCTATATTAGCAGCAGACACAGTACGGTAGTCCACGGCTGTAGCTACCTCTGTGTCGGCAGTCGCTCGTCCATCCATAATTGTATACCACCTACCCGTGGTTTTTTTTTTCTTTCTTCTTGATACATACTACTATAGTAGCTTACTGTAGCAGTCTGCAGTGCTGCTGAGCTGACAGTGTCCAGCAGGTCCGTCATCAGTCATTACATAATAAATATATATACCTGTCCGGCTGCAGTACTAGTGATATTATATATATATATATATATATATATATTAATTTCATCTCATTATCATCCAGTCTATATTAGCAGCAGACACAGTACGGTAGTCCACGGCTGTAGCTACCTCTGTGTCAGCAGTCGCTCGTCCATCCATAATTGTATACCACCTACCCGTGGTTTTTTTTTTCTTTCTTCTTGATACATACTACTATAGTAGCTTACTGTAGCAGTCTGCGGTGCTGCTGAGCTGACAGTGTCCAGCAGGTCCGTCATCAGTCATTACATAATAAATATATATACCTGTCCGGCTGCAGTACTAGTGATATTATATATATATATATATTAATTTCATCTCATTATCATCCAGTCTATATTAGCAGCAGACACAGTACGGTAGTCCACGGCTGTAGCTACCTCTGTGTCGGCAGTCGCTCGTCCATCCATAATTGTATACCACCTACCCGTGGTTTTTTTTTTTCTTTCTTCTTGATACATACTACTATAGTAGCTTACTGTAGCAGTCTGCGGTGTTGCTGAGCTGACAGTGTCCAGCAGGTCCGTCATCAGTCATTACATAATAAATATATATACCTGTCCGGCTGCAGTACTAGTGATATTATATATATATATATATATATTAATTTCATCTCATTATCATCCAGTCTATATTAGCAGCAGACACAGTACGGTAGTCCACGGCTGTAGCTACCTCTGTGTCGGCAGTCGCTCGTCCATCCATAATTGTGTACCACCTACCCGTGGGTTTTTTTTTTCTTTCTTCTTGATACATACTACTATAGTAGCTTACTGTAGCAGTCTGCGGTGCTGCTGAGCTGACAGTGTCCAGCAGGTCCGTCATCAGTCATTACATAATAAATATATATATCTGTCCGGCTGCAGTACTAGTGATATTATATATATATATTAATTTCATCTCATTATCATCCAGTCTATATTAGCAGCAGACACAGTATGGTAGTCCATGGCTGTAGCTACCTCTGTGTCGGCAGTCGCTCGTCCATCCATAAGTATACTAGTATCCATCCATCTCCATTGTTTACCTGAGGTGCCTTTTAGTTGTGCCTATTAAAATATGGAGAACAAAAATGTTGAGGTTCCAAAAGTAGGGAAAGATCAAGATCCACTTCCACCTCGTGCTGAAGCTGCTGCCACTAGTCATGGCCGAGACGATGAAATGCCAGCAACGTCGTCTGCCAAGGCCGATGCCCAATGTCATAGTACAGAGCAAAGCGTAAACTTGCCAATATGCCATTTACCACACGGAGTGGCAAGGAACGGCTGAGGCCCTGGCCTATGTTCATGGCTAGTGGTTCAGCTTCACATGAGGATGGAAGCACTCAGCCTCTCGCTAGAAAAATGAAAAGACTCAAGCTGGCAAAAGCACCGCAAAGAACTGTGCGTTCTTCGAAATCCCAAATCCACAAGGAGAGTCCAATTGTGTCGGTTGCGATGCCTGACCTTCCCAACACTGGGCGTGAAGAGCATGCGCCTTCCACCATTTGCACGCCCCCTGCAAGTGCTGGAAGGAGCACCCGCAGTCCAGTTCCTGATAGTCAGATTGAAGATGTCAGTGTTGAAGTACACCAGGATGAGGAGGATATGGGTGTTGCTGGCGCTGGGGAGGAAATTGACAAGGAGGATTCTGATGGTGAGGTGGTTTGTTTAAGTCAGGCACCCGGGGAGACCTGTTGTCCGTGGGAGGAATATGGCCGTTGACATGCCTGGTGAAAATACCAAAAAAATCAGCTCTTCGGTGTGGAAGTATTTCAACAGAAATATGGACAACATTTGTCAAGCCGTGTGTTGCCTTTGTCAAGCTGTAATAAGTAGGGGTAAGGACGTTAACCACCTCGGAACATCCTCCCTTATACGTCACCTGCAGCGCATTCATAATAAGTCAGTGACAAGTTCAAAAACTTTGGGCGACAGCGGAAGCAGTCCACTGACCAGTAAATCCCTTCCTCTTGTAACCAAGCTCACGCAAACCACCCCACCAACTCCCTCAGTGTCAATTTCCTCCTTCCCCAGGAATGCCAATAGTCCTGCAGGCCATGTCACTGGCAATTCTGACGAGTCCTCTCCTGCCTGGGATTCCTCCGATGCATCCTTGCGTGTAACGCCTACTGCTGCTGGCGCTGCTGTTGTTGCTGCTGGGAGTCGATGGTCATCCCAGAGGGGAAGTCGTAAGCCCACTTTTACTACTTCCACCAAGCAATTGACTGTCCAACAGTCCTTTGCGAGGAAGATGAAATATCACAGCAGTCATCCTGTTGCAAAGCGGATAACTGAGGCCTTGACAACTATGTTGGTGTTAGACGTGCGTCCGGTATCCGCCGTTAGTTCACAGGGAACTAGACAATTTCTTGAGGTAGTGTGCCCCCGTTACCAAATACCATCTAGGTTCCACTTCTCTAGGCAGGCGATACCGAGAATGTACACGGACGTCAGAAAAAGACTCACCAGTGTCCTAAAAAATGCAGTTGTACCCAATGTCCACTTAACCACGGACATGTGGACAAGTGGAGCAGGGCAGGGTCAGGACTATATGACTGTGACAGCCCACTGGGTAGATGTATGGACTCCCGCCGCAAGAACAGCAGCGGCGACACCAGTAGCAGCATCTCGCAAACGCCAACTCTTTCCTAGGCAGGCTACGCTTTGTATCACTGGTTTCCAGAATACGCACACAGCTGAAAACCTCTTACGGCAACTGAGGAAGATCATCGCGGAATGGCTTACCCCAATTGGACTCTCCTGTGGATTTGTGGCATCGGACAACGCCAGCAATATTGTGTGTGCATTAAATATGGGCAAATTCCAGCACGTCCCATGTTTTGCACATACCTTGAATTTGGTGGTGCAGAATTTTTTAAAAAACGACAGCGGCGTGCAAGAGATGCTGTCGGTGGCCAGAAGAATTGCGGGACACTTTCGGCGTACAGGCACCACGTACAGAAGACTGGAGCACCACCAAAAACGCCTGAACCTGCCCTGCCATCATCTGAAGCAAGAAGTGGTAACGAGGTGGAATTCAACCCTATATATGCTTCAGAGGTTGGAGGAGCAGCAAAAGGCCATTCAAGCCTATACAATTGAGCACGATATAGGAGGTGGAATGTACCTGTCTCAAGCGCAGTGGAGAATGATTTCACCGTTGTGCAAGGTTCTGCAACCTTTTGAACTTGCCACACGTGAAGTCAGTTCAGACACTGCCAGCCTGAGTCAGGTCATTCCCCTCATCAGGCTTTTGCAGAAGAAGCTGGAGACATTGAAGGAGGAGCTAACACGGAGCGATTCCGCTAGGCATGTGGGACTTGTGGATGGAGCCCTTAATTCGCTTAACAAGGATTCACGGGTGGTCAATCTGTTGAAATCAGAGCACTACATTTTGGCCACCGTGCTCGATCCTAGATTTAAAACCTACCTTGGATCTCTCTTTCCGGCAGACACAAGTCTGCTGGGGTTCAAAGACCTGCTGGTGAGAAAATTGTCAAGTCAAGCGGAACGCGACCTGTCAACATCTCCTCCTTCACATTCTCCCGCAACTGGGGGTGCGAGGAAAAGGCTCAGAATTCCGAGCCCACCCGCTGGCGGTGATGCAGGGCAGTCTGGAGCGACTGCTGATGCTGACATCTGGTCCGGACTGAAGGACCTGTCAACGATTACGGACATGTCGTCTACTGTCACTGCATATGATTCTCTCCCCATTGAAAGAATGGTGGAGGATTATATGAGTGACCGCATCCAAGTAGGCACGTCACACAGTCCGTACTTATACTGGCAGGAAAAAGAGTCAATTTGGAGGCCCTTGCACAAACTGGCTTTATTAAGTTGCCCTCCCACAAGTGTGTACTCCGAAAGAGTGTTTAGTGCCGCCGCTCACCTTGTCAGCAATCGGTGTACGAGGTTACTTCCAGAAAATGTGGAGAAGATGATGTTCATTAAAATGAATTATAATCAATTCCTCCGTGGAGACATTGACCAGCAGCAATTGCCTCCACAAAGTACACAGGGAGCTGAGATGGTGGATTCCAGTGGGGACGAATTGATAATCTGTGAGGAGCGGGATGTACACGGTGATATATCGGAGGATGATGATGAGGTGGACATCTTGCCTCTGTAGAGCCAGTTTGTGCAAGGAGAGATTAATTGCTTCTTTTTCGGTGGGGGTCCAAACCAACCCGTCATTTCAGTCACAGTCGTGTGGCAGACCCTGTCACTGAAATGATGGGTTGGTTAAAGTGTGCATGTCCTGTTTATACAACATAAGGGTGGGTGGGAGGGCCCAAGGACAATTCCATCTTGCACCTCTTTTTTCTTTCATTTTTCTTTGCGTCATGTGCTGTTTGGGGAGTGTTTTTTGGAAGGGCCATCCTGCGTGACACTGCAGTGCCACTCCTAGATGGGCCAGGTGTTTGTGTCGGCCACTAGGGTCGCTTAGCTTACTCACACAGCTACCTCATTGCGCCTCTTTTTTTCTTCTTTGCGTCATGTGCTGTTTGGGGAGTGTTTTTTGGAAGGGCCATCCTGCGTGACACTGCAGTGCCACTCCTAGATGGGCCAGGTGTTTGTGTCGGCCACTAGGGTCGCTTAGCTTACTCACACAGCTACCTCATTGCGCCTCTTTTTTTCTTCTTTGCGTCATGTGCTGTTTGGGGAGTGTTTTTTGGAAGGGCCATCCTGCGTGACACTGCAGTGCCACTCCTAGATGGGCCAGGTGTTTGTGTCGGCCACTAGGGTCGCATAGCTTAGTCATCCAGCGACCTCGGTGCAAATTTTAGGACTAAAAATAATATTGTGAGGTGTGAGGTATTCAGAATAGACTGAAAATGAGTGGAAATTATGGTTTTTGAGGTTAATAATACTTTGGGGTCAAAATGACCCCCAAATTCTATGATTTAAGCTGTTTTTTAGTGTTTTTTGAAAAAAACACCCGAATCAAAAACACACCCGAATCCGACAAAAAAAATTCGGTGAGGTTTTGCCAAAACGCGGTCGAACCCAAAACACGGCCGCGGAACCGAACCCAAAACCAAAACACAAAACCCGAAAAATTTCAAGTGCACATCTCTAATTTTAAATCCAACTTTCGGCTTTTGGATTCTGTTTGGATTGCAAAAATAACGTGACTTATAGGGGCCGACTCAGTAAGGATTGCAAATATTGCTTTTTAGCAGAATTTGCAATCCTTTGAGTCACATGCCGGGGGTCGCCCACCCCTTCTCTGCGACCACGCTGACATTGCAATCGCAACACAATTTCCGTATGATTGCAGAATGTAGGCGCAGCATGGCTGTAACGGCAGGAGGGCCGCCGCCATCTTTATGATCAAAGCGGCTGCGTGTGACGTCACACTGTCGCCCTGATCACACCACGCCCCCGTTCACTGCTGCCGGCCCCGTTTCCCTGACACCGCCCCTGCAATGCACCGTCTCAACCTAGGAAACAGAGCGTTGCCGTCCCCTTCCCGTCCCGTTGACAGGCAGAGGCATGCGCATTTACTTCGGGGCGCCCACAGTAAATGCGGTTGGATCGCGAGTAAATGCAATCCAATCTGAATAGGGTCCATAGTTTGTGCACATCTAATGATTGCACATCCCTAACCCAGACACCCAAACTAACCATAATACCTGCAGTAAGATTCTATCTGCCTAATTCATTACCTGATCATAGCCCTGCAAAATTTTGCAGGGCCATGATCAGGCACGTTGACGTGTGGGGGTCGCCCAGCACAGGGCTAGTCTGCCCCGCATGTCAGGCCCCCCCCCTTCCCCGCAGAAGTACAAAAGCATCACACAGCGGCGATGCTTTTGCACTTCAGGAGTAGTTCCCGGCCACCGCAGCTTTTGCGTGCTGGCCGGGAGCTACTCGTCGCTGCCCAGGTCGCAGCGGCTGCGTGTGATGTCGCACAGCCGCTGCGGCCCGCCCCCACACGGTCCGGCCACGCCTGCGTTGGTCAGACCGCGCCCACTGAGTCAAACTGACTCGTTACATGCCGCATGGCTGCCGCTGTGTGCTGTGCCTGCGGGCTGCCTAAGAGAACGAGGAGTGGAGAGAGCCAACGGGAAAAGGAGGAGGAGGGAGACGCAGCAGCGTAACATAATTTGTGGAGGCGCCGCTGCCACCGTCCCTCTCCTTCCACATTGGCTGGCCGCTGCTGCTGTGTATGCTGGGATACGCTTCCCTCATCACAGCAGCGGCGGCCAGCCTATATGGAAGGAGAGGGACAGCTACAGTGGCGCCGCTACCAATTACATAGCGCTGCTCTGGCTCCCGAGTCCCCCTATCTCCTCCTCCTTCTCCCCTGTCTGGGATCTGCCAGAAGCTGCACCGAGGAGCCTGAGCCAGCGGAGATGGTAAGTATCATCTGTTCTGTCTATCTGTCTATCTATCTATTCTGTTTGCCTGCCGTAATGTGTAAAAAGGGGGACGCTGTCTGCCGTAATGTGTAAAAAGGGGACGCTGTCTGCCGTAATGTGTAAAAAGGGGGACGCTGTCTGCCGTAATGTGTAAAAAGGGAACGCTGTCTGCTGTAATGTGTAAAAAGGGGGACTGTCTGCCGTAATGTGTAAAAAGGGGACGCTGTCTGCCGTAATGTGTAAAAAGGGGACGCTGTCTGCCGTAATGTGTAAAAAGGGAACGCTGTCTGCTGTAATGTGTAAAAAGGGGGACTGTCTGCCGTAATGTGTAAAAAGGGGACGCTGTCTGCCGTAATGTGTAAAAAGGGGATGCTGTCTGCCGTAATGTGTAAAAAGGGAACGCTGTCTGCTGTAATGTGTAAAAAGGGGGACTGTCTGCCGTAATGTGTAAAAAGGGGACGCTGTCTGCCGTAATGTGTAAAAAGGGGACGCTGTCTGCCGTAATGTGTAAAAAGGGAACGCTGTCTGCTGTAATGTGTAAAAAAGGGGACGCTATCTGCCGTAATGTGTAAAAAAGGGGACTGTCTGCCGTAATGTGTAAAAAGGGGACGCTGTCTGCCGTAATGTGTAAAAACGTGACCCTGTCTGCCGTAATGTGTAAAAAGGGGACGCTATCTGCCGTAATGTGTAAAAAAGGGGACTGTCTGCCGTAATGTGTAAAAAGGGGACGCTGCCTGTCGTAATGTGTAAAAAGGGGATGCTGTCTGCCGTAATGTGTTTAAAAAGAGGACTGTCTGCCGTAATGTGTAAAAAGGGGGAAGCTGCCTGCCGTAATGTGTAAAAAGGGGACGCTGTCTGCCGTAATGTGTAAAAAGGGGGGCGCTGTCTGCTGTAATGTGTAAAAAGGGGACGCTGTTTGCCGTAATGTGTAAAAAGGGGATGCTGTCTGCCATTATGTGTAAAAAGGGGATGCTGTCTGCCGCTATGTGTAAAAAGGGGACGCTGTCTGCCGTTATGTGTAAAAAGGGGACGCTGTCTGCCGTTATGTGTAAAAAGGGGACGCTGTCCGCCGTAATGTGTAAAAAGGGGGACTGTCTGCCGTAATGTGTAAAAAGGGGACGCTGTCTGTCGTAAGGTGTAAAAAGGGGACGCTGTCTGCCGTAATGTGTAAAAAGGGGACGCTGTCTGCCGTAATGTGTAAAAAGGGGACGCTGTCTGCCGTAATGTGTAAAAAGAGGGACTGTCTGCCGTAATGTGTAAAAAGGGGATGCTGTCTGCCGTTATGTGTAAAAAGGGGATGCTGTCTGCCGCTATGTGTAAAAAGGGGACGCTGTCTGCCGTAATGTGTAAAAAGGGGATGCTGTCTGCCGTTATGTGTAAAAAGGGGACGCTGTCTGCCGTAATGTGTAAAAAGGGGGACTGTCTGACGTAATGTGTAAAAAGGGGACGCTGTCTGTCGTAAGGTGTAAAAAGGGGACGCTGTCTGCCGTAATGTGTAAAAAGGGGACGCTGTCTGCCGTAATGTGTAAAAAGAGGGACTGTCTGCCGTAATGTGTAAAAAGGGGACGCTGTCTGCCGTAATGTGTAAAAAGGGGACGCTGTCTGCCGTAATGTGTAAAAAGGGGACTGTATGCTATATAAGTTCAAGTGTCTGTATGCTATATAAGTTCAATTTGTGGTAAAAGTCTTTGTGAACGCTATGTCCCTGACGACGGGGTTATACCCCGAAACACCATAGGATGTATTAAAGAAACATTTTCTTCAGTCTACGATTGTGACGGTCTGCTTGAGTGCCGCTGGACTTCTGACACTATATTGAGCAGCTCAGTCTGCTTACGGAGGGCACCGCAGCAGGTAACTCTTGCATCCACTTTGAGTGCCGGGTGCGGGAGCATGCAAAGAATCCCTAATTTGGATTTGGGGGTGAGGGGGTGGACTTGGACGGGATGAGATGGGGGGCCCAAAGCATCTTGTTGCACCTGGGCCCATTACTCGCTAGTTCCGCCACTGCAGTGTATGTAACACTTCATACATAATATAACCAGGAGACAGAACTTAGCATGCTAAGCAAACATTCTCCCACCTGATATTACGACGCCTGTCTCTTCATGCTTGCAGCTAGCGGGGGAGAGATGTAGCGGTCTCCTGACCGGCGGTCACATAACTACATCCCCTTTATACAGGGCCGGACTGACCCACAGGGGAACAGGGGAAACCACCGGTGGGCCCCACTGCCTGTGGCCCCTCCTCCTCTAGGGATCAGGTTCCAGACTGTGTCCTAGTGCACATGAATTATGCATTATACTTATGTTACATTATACTTCACAAAAATATGATTTATTATATATTTACCAAGGGGCACAGAACATGTACTCTGTAATGGTAGCCAAACCTCTGTTGTGGCTGGCCACGCCCCCACTGGAATCTGGCCACATCCTTAAGCATGGGCCCGTACAACAGCATCCAACCGGTGGGCCCTTCATGCCCCAGTCCGACACTGCCTTTACACAGTACGTTGTGGTTGCAGCTCTAATAAATCATGTTATAAACAGCTGCGATTGTGGTCACACCTCTTGCCAGATCAGGAAAGAGGAGTTTCTGTGCAACTGGAAACCCACCCTGTGTTTGCCTCTGATAGTGACCTTTTTTTCTTATGATTGTGCACATAAATGACTGAAAAGTTTACATATTCCAGCTACCAAAATACAATACCAAAAACTGGGGGTGATAGGTTACAGCGTGGCCATTTTATGGACCGTCACCGTTCTAGAAATCTCCTCACAGGTTTAGCATTTTTCGGAGTGGACGTGAGAGAGGATCTTTATCATTGATCTCATGATATAGTCTCCAAAATTATTTTGTAAATTTTATTTTAAAGGGCCCCAGTTAATAAGAAGACGTATAACCAGCGGTACATACCGTTTATCGCACCGCTACTAATGAATATGCCATTGATTTTTAACATTATTTATACTTACCCCTCGGGTGAGATCCAGCCAGTGGTGCAAGTAGAAAAAATGTCTTATAGGTACTGTGTGCACGTGCCCAAAAAATGGGTGTGGCCAAATGCCACATGGGGTGTGGCCAATGAAAATGGGGGCGTGATACACATATGGGGGGAGGGGCAGATACACATGACCCCAACAGTGCCAGATACACGTTGCCCCACAGTGCCAGATATACATTGCCCCACAGTGCCAGATATACATTGCCCCACAGTGCCAGATATACATTGCCCCACTGTGCCAGATATACATTGCCCCACTGTGCCAGATATACATTGCCCCACTGTGCCAGATATACATTGCCCCACAGTGCCAGATACACATTGCCCCACAGTGCCAGATACACATTGCCTCACAATGCCAGATATACATTGCCCCAGTGCCAGATACATATTGCCTCACTGTGCCAGATACACAAATGCCCCGAAAGTGCCAGATACACATTGCCCCACAGTGCCAGATATACATTGCCCCACAGTGCCAGATATACATTGCCCCACAGTGCCAGATAACACAAATGCCCCCAGAGTGCCAGATATACTTTGCCCCACAATGCCAGATACAGAAATGCCCCCAGTGCCAGATACACATGTCTCCCCAGTGCCAGATACACATGTCCCTGCAGTGCCAGATATATCCCCAGTGCCAGATATACAATGTACCCAGTGTCAGATACACATGTCCCCCCAGTGTCAGATACACATGTCCCCACAGTGCCAGATACACATGTCCTTCCAGTGCCAGATATGCCCCCAGTGTCAGATACACATGTCCCCACAGTGCCAGATATACATGTCCCCCCAGTGCCAAATATCCCCCAGTGTCAGATACACATGTCCCCCCAGTGCCAGATATCCCCCAGTGTCAGATACACATGTCCCCACAGTGCCAGATACACATGTCCCCCCAGTGCCAGATATGCCCCCAGTGC
The DNA here is from genome assembly GCF_028390025.1 of Pseudophryne corroboree. Classification (NCBI taxonomy): domain Eukaryota; kingdom Metazoa; phylum Chordata; class Amphibia; order Anura; family Myobatrachidae; genus Pseudophryne; species Pseudophryne corroboree. The sequence goes on from NC_086451.1 coordinate 482,634,440, forward strand.
CAGATACACATGTCCCCCCAGTGCCAGATACACGTCCCCCCAGTGCCAGATATGCCCCCAGTGCCAGATACACATGTCCCCCCAGTGCCAGATACACATGTCCCCCCAGTGCCAGATATGCCCCCAGTGTCAGATACACATGTCCCCCCAGTGTCAGATACACATGTCCCCCCAGTGCCAGATATCCCCCAGTGTCAGATACACATGTCCCCCCAGTGCCAGATATCCCCCAGTGTCAGATACACATGTCCCCACAGTGCCAGATACACATGTCCCCCCAGTGCCAGATACACATGTCCCCCCAGTGCCAGATATGCCCCCAGTGCCAGATACACATGTCCCCCCAGTGTCAGATACACATGTCCCCACAGTGCCAGATACACATGTCCCCCCAGTGCCAGATACACATGTCCCCCCAGTGCCAGATATGCCCCCAGTGTCAGATACACATGTCCCCCCAGTGTCAGATACACATGTCCCCCCAGTGCCAGATATCCCCCAGTGTCAGATACACATGTCCCCCCAGTGCCAGATATCCCCCAGTGTCAGATACACATGTCCCCCCAGTGCCAGATACACATGTCCCCCCAGTGCCAGATATGCCCCCAGTGCCAGATACACATGTCCCCCCAGTGCCAGATACACATGTCCCCCCAGTGCCAGATATGCCCCCAGTGTCAGATACACATGTCCCCCCAGTGTCAGATACACATGTCCCCCCAGTGCCAGATATCCCCCAGTGTCAGATACACATGTCCCCCCAGTGCCAGATATCCCCCAGTGTCAGATACACATGTCCCCACAGTGCCAGATACACATGTCCCCCCAGTGCCAGATACACATGTCCCCCCAGTGCCAGATATGCCCCCAGTGCCAGATACACATGTCCCCCCAGTGCCAGATACACATGTCCCCCAGTGCCAGATATGCCCCCAGTGTCAGATACACATGTCCCCCCAGTGCCAGATATGCCCCCAGTGTCAGATACACATGTCCCCCCAGTGCCAGATATGCCCCCAGTGTCAGATACACATGTCCCCACAGTGCCAGATATGCCCCCAGTGCCAGATACACATGTCAGATATGCCCCCAGTGCCAGATACACATGTCCCCACAGTGCCAGATATGCCCCCAGTGTCAGATACACATGTCCGCCCAGTGCCAGATACACATGTCCCCCCAGTGTCAGATATGCCCCCAGTGCCAGATACACATGTCCCCGCAGTGTCAGATATGCCCCCAGTGCCAGATACACATGTCCCCGCAGTGTCAGATATGCCCCCAGTGTCAGATACACATGTCCCCGCAGTGCCAGATATGCCCCCAGTGCCAGATACACATGTCCCCGCAGTGTCAGATATGCCCCCAGTGTCAGATACACATGTCCCCGCAGTGCCAGATATGCCCCCAGTGCCAGATACACATGTCCCTCCAGTGCCAGATATGCCCCCAGTGCCAGGTACACATGCCCCCCGTTCCCCTGCTTCTCGCTGCTGCTGCTGTGCTGTATTGTGTGTGAGGGGAGGAGAGCACAGCGTGCGCCTCTCCTGCCCCTCAGTCTCTGGTGGCGGTGCGGGTCTCTACCTTCAATTCAGCTCCGATCCGTGAGCCAATCAAAGCTCGCGATCCGGCAGCCAATCAGGAGCCTTGGATGCCGGTCCACAAGCTCTGATTGGCTCATGGGCCAGCACTGAATTGAAGACACTGAGGGGCAGGAGAGGCGCAGGCTGCGTTCTCTTCCCCTCATGCAGCGGCAGTGAGAAGCAGCAAAGGGAGCAAACGTCGGCCCGTCGGCGTGGGTACGGCGTACCCACGGCTAAATCCTTAAGGGTACGCCGTACCCACACATACCCGCCCACTTGCTCCCCTGGATCCAGCTCCCCGGATTCATCCTCCGCTGTGTTGCTGGCAGCGACAGGCTGTTGTGTCATGCGCATGCGTGATGGATAGTTTGCGTATGTGCATTACACTTTCGCCTGGCAGAAACCCGGCGGTGCCTGGGTCATTGAGGTTTGACGCAATATCTTCCAACACTGTTGGAGCTTTGGACAGTATAGTAATTTGCAATACTCCCAGATCACTATGGATCAAGTCTGAAGGAATTTCCATTTACCCATTACTGGGATAGTAATTATTTCCCACAATATCTTATTTCTAAATCCTCTAATCCTATATTATTATTATTATTATTATTATTATCCTTTATTTATATGGCGCCACAAGGGTTCCGCAGCGCCCAATTACAGAGTACAAATGCACATAAAAAATAGGAAAACAGTGACTTACAGTTGAATACAATATAGGACAAGTACAGGGCAACTAAGCATAACTACACCAGTAAACAGAGATAAGTTCCAGGTGGTCAAAAAACTGTGGGATCTGGGCAGTTGAGGATTATTAAAGTAAGAAAAGTATAAGCACACGAGGGAAGAGGGCCCTGCTCGTGAGAGCTTACATTCTAAGGGGAGGGGTAGACAGACAGGGATGACACAGATGGGGTACATAGAGTAGAGATGTGCACTTGAAATTTTTTCGGGTTTTGTGTTTTGGTTTTGGGTTCGGTTCCGCGGCCGTGTTTTGGGTTCGACCGCGTTTTGGCAAAACCTCACCGAATTTTTTTTGTCGGATTCGGGTGTGTTTTGGATTCGGGTGTTTTTTTCGAAAAACCCTAAAAAACAGCTTAAATCATAGAATTTGGGGGTCATTTTGATCCCAAAGTATTATTAACCTCAATAACCATTATTTCCACTCATTTTCAGTCTATTCTGAATACCTCACACCTCACAATATTATTTTTAGTCCTAAAATTTGCACCGAGGTCGCTGGATGACTAAGCTAAGCGACCCTAGTGGCCGACACAAACACCTGGCCCATCTAGGAGTGGCACTGCAGTGTCACGCAGGATGGCCCTTCCAAAAAACACTCCCCAAACAGCACATGACGCAAAGAAAAAAAGAGGCGCAATGAGGTAGCTGTGTGAGTAAGATAAGCGACCCTAGTGGCCGACACAAACACCGGGCCCATCTAGGAGTGGCACTGCAGTGTCACGCAGGATGGCCCTTCCAAAAAACACTCCCCAAACAGCACATGACGCAAAGAAAAAAAGAGGCGCAATGAGGTAGCTGTGTGAGTAAGATAAGCGACCCTAGTGGCCGACACAAACACCGGGCCCATCTAGGAGTGGCACTGCAGTGTCACGCAGGATGGCCCTTCCAAAAAACACTCCCCAAACAGCACATGACGCAAAGAAAAAAAGAGGCGCAATGAGGTAGCTGTGTGAGTAAGATAAGCGACCCTAGTGGCCGACACAAACACCGGGCCCATCTAGGAGTGGCACTGCAGTGTCACGCAGGATGGCCCTTCCAAAAAACACTCCCCAAACAGCACATGACGCAAAGAAAAAAAGAGGCGCAATGAGGTAGCTGTGTGAGTAAGATAAGCGACCCTAGTGGCCGACACAAACACCGGGCCCATCTAGGAGTGGCACTGCAGTGTCACGCAGGATGGCCCTTCCAAAAAACACTCCCCAAACAGCACATGACGCAAAGAAAAAAAGAGGCGCAATGAGGTAGCTGTGTAAGTAAGATAAGCGACCCTAGTGGCCGACACAAACACTGGGCCCATCTAGGAGTGGCACTGCAGTGTCACGCAGGATGGCCCTTCCAAAAAACACTCCCCAAACAGCACATGACGCAAAGAAAAATTAAAGAAAAAAGAGGTGCAAGATGGAATTGTCCTTGGGCCCTCCCACCCACCCTTATGTTGTATAAACAGGACATGCACACTTTAACCAACCCATCATTTCAGTGACAGGGTCTGCCACACGACTGTGACTGAAATGACGGGTTGGTTTGGACCCCCACCAAAAAAGAAGCAATTAATCTCTCCTTGCACAAACTGGCTCTACAGAGGCAAGATGTCCACCTCATCATCATCCTCCGATATATCACCGTGTACATCCCCCTCCTCACAGATTATCAATTCGTCCCCACTGGAATCCACCATCTCAGCTCCCTGTGTACTTTGTGGAGGCAATTGCTGCTGGTCAATGTCTCCACGGAGGAATTGATTATAATTCATTTTAATGAACATCATCTTCTCCACATTTTCTGGAAGTAACCTCGTACGCCGATTGCTGACAAGGTGAGCGGCGGCACTAAACACTCTTTCGGAGTACACACTTGTGGGAGGGCAACTTAGGTAGAATAAAGCCAGTTTGTGCAAGGGCCTCCAAATTGCCTCTTTTTCCTGCCAGTATAAGTACGGACTGTGTGACGTGCCTACTTGGATGCGGTCACTCATATAATCCTCCACCATTCTTTCAATGGGGAGAGAATCATATGCAGTGACAGTAGACGACATGTCCGTAATCTTTGACAGGTCCTTCAGTCCGGACCAGACGTCAGCATCAGCAGTCGCTCCAGACTGCCCTGCATCACCGCCAGCGGGTGGGCTCGGAATTCTGAGCCTTTTCCTCGCACCCCCAGTTGCGGGAGAATGTGAAGGAGGAGATGTTGACAGGTCGCGTTCCGCTTGACTTGACAATTTTCTCACCAGCAGGTCTTTGAACCCCAGCAGACTTGTGTCTGCCGGAAAGAGAGATCCAAGGTAGGTTTTAAATCTAGGATCGAGCACGGTGGCCAAAATGTAGTGCTCTGATTTCAACAGATTGACCACCCGTGAATCCTTGTTAAGCGAATTAAGGGCTCCATCCACAAGTCCCACATGCCTAGCGGAATCGCTCCGTGTTAGTTCCTCCGTCAATGTCTCCAGCTTCTTCTGCAAAAGCCTGATGAGGGGAATGACCTGACTCAGGCTGGCAGTGTCTGAACTGACTTCACGTGTGGCAAGTTCAAAGGGCAGCAGAACCTTGCACAACGTTGAAATCATTCTCCACTGCGCTTGAGACAGGTGCATTCCACCTCCTATATCGTGCTGAATTGTATAGGCTTGAATGGCCTTTTGCTGCTCCTCCAACCTCTGAAGCATATATAGGGTTGAATTCCACCTCGTTACCACTTCTTGCTTCAGATGATGGCAGGGCAGGTTCAGGCGTTTTTGGTGTTGCTCCAGTCTTCTGTACGTGGTGCCTGTACACCGAAAGTGTCCCGCAATTCTTCTGGCCACCGACAGCATCTCTTGCACGCCCCTGTCGTTTTTTAAATAATTCTGCACCACCAAATTCAAGGTATGTGCAAAACATGGGACGTGCTGGAATTTGCCCAGATTTAATGCGCACACAATATTGCTGGCGTTGTCCGATGCCACAAATCCACAGGAGAGTCCAATTGGGGTAAGCCATTCCGCGATGATCTTCCTCAGTTGCCGTAAGAGGTTTTCAGCTGTGTGCGTATTCTGGAAACCGGTGATACAAAGCGTAGCCTGCCTAGGAAAGAGTTGGCGTTTGCGAGATGCTGCTACTGGTGCCGCCGCTGCTGTTCTTGCGGCGGGAGTCCATACATCTACCCAGTGGGCTGTCACAGTCATATAGTCCTGACCCTGCCCTGCTCCACTTGTCCACATGTCCGTGGTTAAGTGGACATTGGGTACAGCTGCATTTTTTAGGACACTGGTGACTCTTTTTCTGAGGTCTGTGTACATTTTCGGTATCGCCTGCCTAGAGAAACGGAACCTAGATGGTATTTGGTACCGGGGACACAGTACCTCCAACAAGTCTCTAGTTGGCTCTGCAGTAATGATGGATACCGGAACCACGTTTCTCACCACCCAGGATGCCAAGGCCTCAGTTATCCGCTTTGCAGCAGGATGACTGCTGTGATATTTCATCTTCCTCGCAAAGGACTGTTGGACAGTCAATTGCTTGGTGGAAGTAGTAAAAGTGGGCTTACGAGTACGACTTCCCCTCTGGGATGACCATCGACTCCCAGCAGCAACAACAGCAGCGCCAGCAGCAGTAGGCGTTACACGCAAGGATGCATCGGAGGAATCCCAGGCAGGAGAGGACTCGTCAGAATTGCCAGTGACATGGCCTGCAGGACTATTGGCATTCCTGGGGAAGGAGGAAATTGACACTGAGGGAGTTGGTGGGGTGGTTTGCGTGAGCTTGGTTACAAGAGGAAGGGATTTACTGGTCAGTGGACTGCTTCCGCTGTCGCCCAAAGTTTTTGAACTTGTCACTGACTTATGATGAATGCGCTGCAGGTGACGTATAAGGGAGGATGTTCCGAGGTGGTTAACGTCCTTACCCCTACTTATTACAGCTTGACAAAGGCAACACACGGCTTGACAAATGTTGTCCGCATTTCTGTTGAAATACTTCCACACCGAAGAGCTGATTTTTTTGGTATTTTCACCAGGCATGTCAACGGCCATATTCCTCCCACGGACAACAGGTGTCTCCCCGGGTGCCTGACTTAAACAAACCACCTCACCATCAGAATCCTCCTTGTCAATTTCCTCCCCAGCGCCAGCAACACCCATATCCTCCTCATCCTGGTGTACTTCAACACTGACATCTTCAATCTGACTATCAGGAACTGGACTGCGGGTGCTCCTTCCAGCACTTGCAGGGGGCGTGCAAATGGTGGAAGGCGCATGCTCTTCACGTCCAGTGTTGGGAAGGTCAGGCATTGCAACCGACACAATTGGACTCTCCTTGTGGATTTGGGATTTCGAAGAACGCACAGTTCTTTGCGGTGCTTTTGCCAGCTTGAGTCTTTTCAGTTTTCTAGCAAGAGGCTGAGTGCTTCCATCCTCATGTGAAGCTGAACCACTAGCCATGAACATAGGCCAGGGCCTCAGCCGTTCCTTGCCACTCCGTGTGGTAAATGGCATATTGGCAAGTTTACGCTTCTCCTCCGACAATTTTATTTTAGATTTTGGAGTCCTTTTTTTTACTGATATTTGGTGTTTTGGATTTTACATGCTCTGTACTATGACATTGGGCATCGGCCTTGGCAGACGACGTTGCTGGCATTTCATCGTCTCGGCCATGACTAGTGGCAGCAGCTTCAGCACGAGGTGGAAGTGGATCTTGATCTTTCCCTAATTTTGGAACCTCAACATTTTTGTTCTCCATATTTTAATAGGCACAACTAAAAGGCACCTCAGGTAAACAATGGAGATGGATGGATACTAGTATACTTATGGATGGACGAGCGACTGCCGACACAGAGGTAGCTACAGCCGTGGACTACCGTACTGTGTCTGCTGCTAATATAGACTGGATGATAATGAGATGAAATCAATATATATATATATAATATCACTAGTACTGCAGCCGGACAGGTATATAATATATATTTATTATGTAATGACTGATGACGGACCTGCTGGACACTGTCAGCTCAGCAGCACCGCAGACTGCTACAGTAAGCTACTATAGTAGTATGTATAAAGAAGAAAGAAAAAAAAAAACCACGGGTAGGTGGTATACAATTATGGATGGACCAGCGACTGCCGACACAGAGGTAGCTACAGCCGTGGACTACCGTACTGTGTCTGCTGCTAATATAGACTGGATGATAATGAGATGAAATCAATATATATATATATATATATATATATATATATATAATATCACACTAGTACTGCAGCCGGACAGGTAGATATATTTATTATGTAATGACTGATGACGGACCTGCTGGACACTGTCAGCTCAGCAGCACCGCAGACTGCTACAGTAAGCTACTATAGTAGTATGTATAAAGAAGAAAGAAAAAAAAAAAAACCACGGGTAGGTGGTATACAATTATGGATGGACCAGCGACTGCCGACACAGAGGTAGCTACAGCCGTGGACTACCGTACTGTGTCTGCTGCTAATATAGACTGGATGATAATGAGATGAAATCAATATATATATATATAATATCACTAGTACTGCAGCCGGACAGGTATATAATATATATTTATTATGTAAAGACTGATGACGGACCTGCTGGACACTGTCAGCTCAGCAGCACCGCAGACTGCTACAGTAAGCTACTATAGTAGTATGTATAAAGAAGAAAAAAAAAAACCACGGGTAGGTGGTATACAATTATGGATGGACGAGCGACTGCCGACACAGAGGTAGCTACAGCCGTGGACTACCGTACTGTGTCTGCTGCTAATATAGACTGGATGATAATGAGATGAAATCAATAATAAGATTTTACTTACCGATAAATCTATTTCTCGGAGTCCGTAGTGGATGCTGGGGTTCCTGAAAGGACCATGGGGAATAGCGGCTCCGCAGGAGACAGGGCACAAAAAGTAAAGCTTTTCCAGATCAGGTGGTGTGCACTGGCTCCTCCCCCTATGACCCTCCTCCAGACTCCAGTTAGGTACTGTGCCCGGACGAGCGTACACAATAAGGGAGGATTTTGAATCCCGGGTAAGACTCATACCAGCCACACCAATCACACCGTACAACTTGTGATCTAAACCCAGTTAACAGTATGATAACAGCGGAGCCTCTGAAAGATGGCTTCCTTCAACAATAACCCGAATTAGTTAACAATAACTATGTACAATTATTGCAGATAATCCGCACTTGGGATGGGCGCCCAGCATCCACTACGGACTCCGAGAAATAGATTTATCGGTAAGTAAAATCTTATTTTCTCTATCGTCCTAGTGGATGCTGGGGTTCCTGAAAGGACCATGGGGATTATACCAAAGCTCCCAAACGGGCGGGAGAGTGCGGATGACTCTGCAGCACCGAATGAGAGAACTCCAGGTCCTCCTTAGCCAGAGTATCAAATTTGTAAAATTTTACAAACGTGTTCTCCCCTGACCACGTAGCTGCTCGGCAGAGTTGTAATGCCGAGACCCCTCGGGCAGCCGCCCAAGATGAGCCCACCTTCCTTGTGGAGTGGGCCTTTACAGATTTAGGCTGTGGCAGGCCTGCCACAGAATGTGCAAGTTGGATTGTGCTACAGATCCAACGAGCAATCGTCTGCTTAGACGCAGGAGCACCCATCTTGTTGGGTGCATACAATATAAACAACGAGTCAGATTTTCTGACTCCAGCTGTCCTTGCAATATATATTTTTAATGCTCTGACAACGTCCAGTAACTTGGAGTCCTCCAAGTCACTTGTAGCCGCAGGCACTACAATAGGCTGGTTCAGATGAAATGCTGACACCACCTTAGGGAGAAAATGCGGACGAGTCCGCAGTTCTGCCCTGTCCGAATGGAAAATCAGATATGGGCTTTTGTAAGATAAAGCTGCCAGTTCTGACACTCTCCTGGCCGAAGCCAGGGCTAGAAGCATGGTCACTTTCCATGTGAGATATTTCAAATCCACCTTTTTTAGTGGTTCAAACCAATGAGATTTTAGGAAGTCCAAAACCACATTGAGATCCCACGGTGCCACTGGAGGCACCACAGGAGGCTGTATATGCAGCACTCCCTTAACAAAGGTCTGGACTTCAGGGACTGAAGCCAATTCTTTTTGAAAGAAAATCGACAGGGCCGAAATTTGAACCTTAATAGATCCCAATTTGAGACCCATAGACAATCCTGATTGCAGGAAATGTAGGAATCGACCCAGTTGAAATTCCTCCGTCGGAGCACTCCGATCTTCGCACCACGCAACATATTTTCGCCAAATTCGGTGATAATGTTGCACGGTTACTTCCTTCCTTGCTTTAATCAAAGTAGGAATGACTTCTTCCGGCATGCCTTTTTCCTTTAGGATCCGGCGTTCAACCGCCATGCCGTCAAACGCAGCCGCGGTAAGTCTTGAAACAGACAGGGACCCTGCTGAAGCAAGTCCCACCTTAGAGGTAGAGGCCACGGATCTTCCGTGATCATCTCTTGAAGTTCCGGGTACCAAGTCCTTCTTGGCCAATCCGGAACCACTAGTATCGTTCTCACGCCTCTTTGCCGTATAATTCTCAATACTTTTGGTATGAGAGGCAGAGGAGGAAACACATACACCGACTGGTACACCCAAGGCGTTACCAGCGCGTCCACAGCTATTGCCTGCGGATCTCTTGACCTGGCGCAATACCTGTCCAGTTTTTTGTTGAGGCGAGACGCCATCATGTCCACCATTGGTCTTTCCCAACGGGTTACCAGCATGTGGAAGACTTCTGGATGAAGTCCCCACTCTCCCGGGTGAAGATCGTGTCTGCTGAGGAAGTCTGCTTCCCAGTTGTCCACTCCCGGGATGAACACTGCTGAGAGTGCTATCACATGATTCTCTGCCCAGCGAAGAATCCTTGCAGCTTCTGCCATTGCACTCCTGCTTCTTGTGCCGCCCTGTCTGTTCACATGGGCGACTGCCGTGATGTTGTCCGACTGGATCAACACCGGTTTTCCTTGAAGCAGAGTGTTTATGTGAAGAGACGTTTCCAGGCTCGTCCATACTCCCTGGAAGTTTCTTCCTTGTGTGACTGCTCCCCAGCCTCTCAGGCTGGCGTCCGTGGTCACCAGGATCCAATCCTGTATGCCGAATCTGCGGCCCTCCAATAGATGAGGACTCTGCAACCACCACAGAAGAGACACCCTTGTCCTTGGAGACAGGGTTATCCGTAGGTGCATCTGAAGATGCGACCCTGACCATTTGTCCAACAGATCCCTTTGGAAAATTCTTGCGTGGAATCTGCCGAATGGAATTGCTTCGTAAGAAGCCACCATTTTTCCCAGGACTCTTGTGCATTGATGTACAGACACCTTTCCTGGTTTTAGGAGGTTCCTGACAAGCTCGGATAACTCCTTGGCTTTTTCCTCCGGGAGAAAAACCTTTTTCTGAACCGTGTCCAGAATCATCCCTAGGAACAGCAGACGAGTTGTCGGCATTAACTGGGATTTTGGAATATTCAGAATCCAGCCGTGCTGTTTTAGCACTTCTTGAGACAGTGCTAATCCCCTCTCTAGCTGTTCTCTGGACCTTGCCCTTATTAGGAGATCGTCCAAGTATGGGATAATTAATACGCCTTTTCTTCGAAGAAGAATCATCATCTCGGCCATTACCTTTGTAAAGACCCGAGGTGCCGTGGACAATCCGAACGGCAGCGTCTGAAACTGATAGTGACAGTTTTGTACAACGAACCTGAGGTACCCCTGGTGTGAGGGGTAAATTGGAACGTGGAGATACGCATCCTTGATGTCCAAGGATACCATAAAGTCCCCCTCTTCCAGGTTCGCTATCACTGCTCTGAGTGACTCCATCTTGAACTTGAACTTCTTTATGTACAGGTTCAAGGACTTCAGATTTAGAATAGGCCTTACCGAGCCATCCGGCTTCGGTACCACAAAAAGAGTGGAATAATACCCCTTCCCTTGTTGCAGAAGAGGTACCTTGACTATCACCTGCTGAGAGTACAGCTTGTGAATGGCTTCCAAAACCGTCTCCCTTTCGGAGGGGGACGTTAGTAAAGCAGACTTCAGGAAACGGCGAGGTGGATCTGTCTCTAATTCCAACCTGTACCCCTGAGATATCTGCAGGATCCAGGGATCTACTTGCGAGTGAGCCCACTGCGCGCTGTAATTTTTGAGACGACCCCCCACCGTCCCCGAGTCCGCTTGAGAAGCCCCAGCGTCATGCTGAGGCTTTTGTAGAAGCCGGGGAGGGCTTCTGATCCTGGGAAGGAGCTGCCTGTTGCTGTTTCTTCCCTCGACCTCTGCCTCGTGGCAGATATGAATAGCCCTTTGCTCTCTTATTTTTAAAGGAACGAAAGGGCTGCGGTTGAAAAGTCGGTGCCTTTTTCTGTTGGGGAGTGACTTGAGGTAGAAAGGTGGATTTCCCGGCTGTAGCCGTGGCCACCAAATCTGATAGACCGACTCCAAATAACTCCTCCCCTTTATACGGCAAAACTTCCATATGCCGTTTTGAATCCGCATCGCCTGTCCACTGTCGCGTCCATAAAGCTCTTCTGGCCGAAATGGACATAGCACTTACCCGTGATGCCAGTGTGCAGATATCCCTCTGTGCATCACGCATATAAAGAAATGCATCCTTTATTTGTTCTAACGACAGTAAAATATTGTCCCTGTCCAGGGTATCAATATTTTCAATCAGGGACTCTGACCAAACTACCCCAGCACTGCACATCCAGGCAGTCGCTATAGCTGGTCGTAGTATAACACCTGCATGTGTGTATATACTTTTTTGGATATTTTCCATCCTCCTATCTGATGGATCTTTAAGTGCGGCCGTCTCAGGAGAGGGTAACGCCACTTGTTTAGATAAGCGTGTTAGCGCCTTGTCCACCCTAGGAGGTGTTTCCCAGCGCTCCCTAACCTCTGGCGGGAAAGGGTATAATGCCAGTAATTTCTTTGAAATTATCAGCTTTTTATCAGGGGCAACCCACGCTTCATTACACACGTCATTTAGTTCTTCTGATTCAGGAAAAACTATAGGTAGTTTTTTCACACCCCACATAATACCCTGTTTAGTGGTACCTGTAGTATCAGCTAAATGTAACGCCTCCTTCATTGCCAAAATCATATAACGTGTGGCCCTACTGGAAAATACGGTTGATTCGTCACCGTCACCACTGGAGTCATCGCCTGTGTCTGGGTCTGTGTCGACCGACTGAGGCAAAGGGCGTTTCACAGCCCCTGACGGTGTTTGAGTCGCCTGGACAGGCACTAATTGATTGTCCGGCCGTCTCATGTCGTCAAACGACTGCTTTAGCGTGTTGACACTATCCCGTAGTTCCATAAATAAAGGCATCCATTCTGGTGTCGACTCCCTAGGGGGTGACATCCTCATATTTGGCAATTGCTCCGCCTCCACGCCAATATCATCCTCATACATGTCGACACACGTACCGACACACAGCAGACACACAGGGAATGCTCCTAACGAAGACAGGACCCACTAGCCCTTTGGGGAGACAGAGGGAGAGTTTGCCAGCACACACCAAAAGCGCTATATATATATATATATCAGGGATAGCCTTATAATAAGTGCTCCCTTATAGCTGCTTTGTTATATCAAAATATCGCCATAAATTTGCCCCCCCTCTCTGTTTTACCCTGTTTCTGTAGTGCAGTGCAGGGGAGAGACTTGGGAGCCGTCCTGACCAGCGGAGCTGTGTAAGGAAAATGGCGCCGTGTGCTGAGGAGATAGGCCCCGCCCCTTTTCTGGCGGGCTCGTCTCCCGCTATTTAGAGAAATCAGGCAGGGGTTAAATATCTCCATATAGCCTCTGGGGGCTATATGTGAGGTATTTTTAGCCTTTATATAGGTTACATTTGCCTCCCAGGGCGCCCCCCTCCCAGCGCCCTGCACCCTCAGTGACTGCCGTGTGAAGTGTGCTGAGAGGAAAATGGCGCACAGCTGCAGTGCTGTGCGCTACCTTTAGAAGACTGCAGGAGTCTTCAGCCGCCGATTCTGGACCTCTTCTGACTTCAGCATCTGCAAGGGGGCCGGCGGCGCGGCTCCGGTGACCATCCAGGCTGTACCTGTGATCGTCCCTCTGGAGCTTGATGTCCAGTAGCCAAGAAGCCAATCCATCCTGCACGCAGGTGAGTTGACTCCTTCTCCCCTCAGTCCCTCGCTGCAGTGATCCTGTCGCCAGCAGGAATCACTGTAAAATAAAAAACCTAGCTAAACTTTTTCTAAGCAGCTCTTTAGGAGAGCCACCTAGATTGCACCCTTCTCGGCCGGGCACAAAAATCTAACTGGAGTCTGGAGGAGGGTCATAGGGGGAGGAGCCAGTGCACACCACCTGATCTGGAAAAGCTTTACTTTTTGTGCCCCGTCTCCTGCGGAGCCGCTATTCCCCATGGTCCTTTCAGGAACCCCAGCATCCACTAGGACGATAGAGAAATATATATATATAATATCACACTAGTACTGCAGCCGGACAGGTAGATATATTTATTATGTAATGACTGATGACGGACCTGCTGGACACTGTCAGCTCAGCAGCACCGCAGACTGCTACAGTAAGCTACTATAGTAGTATGTATAAAGAAGAAAGAAAAAAAAAAAAAAAACACGGGTAGGTGGTATACAATTATGGATGGACCAGCGACTGCCGACACAGAGGTAGCTACAGCCGTGGACTACCGTACTGTGTCTGCTGCTAATATAGACTGGATGATAATGAGATGAAATCAATATATATATATATATAATATCACTAGTACTGCAGCCGGACAGGTATATAATATATATTTATTATGTAATGACTGATGACGGACCTGCTGGACACTGTCAGCTCAGCAGCACCGCAGACTGCTACAGTAAGCTACTATAGTAGTATGTATAAAGAAGAAGAAAGAAAAAAAGAAAAAAACGGGTAGGTGGTATACAATATTATATATATATTATATACAATTATATATATATATATTATATATATTAAACTGGTGGTGATTATTAAACTGGTGGTCAGGTCACTGGTCACACTATCAGCAACTTGCAAGTAGTACTCCTAAGCAGACAATCACAATATATATTATACTGGTGGTCAGTGTGGTCACAATGGCAGTGTGGCACTCTGGCAGCAAGTCCTGCTCTCAGACTCTAACTGCTCCCCACTGTCAGTGTCTCCCCCACAAGTCAGATATACATTATACAGTCACACTATCTATCTATCACTTCAGCAAGTAGTAGTACTCCTCCTAAAGTACTCCTCCTAATGCTCCCCAAAATTACTACTGTGTCTCTCTCTACTCTAGTCTCACTCTCTTCTCTATAAACGGAGAGGACGCCAGCCACGTCCTCTCCCTATGAATCTCAATGCACGTGTGAAAATGGCGGCGACGCGCGGCTCCTTATATAGAATCCGAGTCTCGCGAGAATCCGACAGCGGGATGATGACGTTCGGGCGCGCTCGGGTTAACCGAGCAAGGCGGGAAGATCCGAGTCGCTCGGCCCCGTGTAAAAAAACCTGAAGTTCGGGCGGGTTCGGATTCCGAGGAACCGAACCCGCTCATCTCTAACATAGAGAGCGTGGAACAGAGGGTTAGGATGAGATTTGGCTGGGTTTGGTAAAGAAATGGGTCTTAAGAGCCCGTTTGAAGTTTTGTAGAGAGGTGGAGAGTCTGAGGGGGAGAGGTAAAGAATTCCAGAGAAAGGGAGCAGCACGTGAAAAATCTTGGAGATAGGAGTGGGAGGAAGTAATCAGAAGACAGGAGAGTCGGCGTGCATTAGCAGAGCGAAAAGGACGGGTGGGAGAGTAAAGGGAGATAAGGTCAGAGATGTAGATGGGAGAGGAGTGGGTGAGGGCTTTGTAAGTGAGTGTGAGAAGTTTGAATTGGATTCTGAAAGGGAAGGGAAGCCAGTGGAGGGCCTGTAGGAGAGGGGAGGTAGACGTAGTGCGTTTGGTGAGGAAGATAAGCCGGGCAGCAGCATTGAGGATAGATTGGAGTGGAGAGAGGTAATTGTCAGGGAGGCCAGTTAGGAGGAGATTACAGTAGTCCAGTCTGGAAATAATCAGTGAGTGAATAATGATCTTAGTGGCATCCTGGGTGAGAAAAGGTCTGATTCTAGAAATGTTTTTGAGATGAAAATGACAGGTTTGTGAGAGGTGCTGAATGTGTGGTTTGAAGGAGAGGGAGGAGTCAAGGATTACGCCAAGACAGCGTACTTGGGGGCTCGGGGAGATAGTCGTGCCATCAATGGATAATGAGATTGTGGGAGGTGAGGCTGTACGGGAGGGTGGGAAGATGATCAGCTCAGTCTTAGACATGTTGAGTTAAAGAAAGCGCTGAGACATCCAGGAAGAGATAGCAGAAAGACAGTTTGAGGTACGAGTGAGGAGAGCCGTGGAGAGATCAGGGGAGGAGAGGTAGATTTGAGTGTCATCAGCATAGAGGTGGTATTGGAAGTTAAAAGAACTAATGAGTTCACCTAAAGAGGACGTATAGAGAGAGAAAAGGAGAGGACCAAGAACAGAGCCTTGGGGGACACCAACAGTTAGTGGAAGTGGGGGGAGGTAGCATCATGAGAGGAGACAGAGAAGGAACGATCAGAGAGGTAGGAGGACAGCCAGGAGAGGGCAGTATCACGCAGACCAAGAGAGTGAAGGATTTGCAGAAGGAGAGGGTGGTCCACAGTGTCAAAAGCAGCAGAGAGGTCAAGAAGAATAAGCAGAGAGTAGTGGCCCTTAGATTTGGCTGCATGGAGGTCATTGCAGACTTTTGTGAGGGCAGTTTCAGTGGAGTGGAGAGAACGGAAACCAGACTGGAATGGGTCAAGCAGTGAGTGAGAGGAAAGAAAGGCAGTGAGGCGATTATAGACAATACGCTCAAGAAGTTTGGAGGCAAAGGGGAGGAGAGAGATGGGTCGATAGTTGGAGAGAGTGTTAGGATCAAGGGTAGGTTTTTTAAGAATAGGGGAGACAAGAGCATGCTTGAAGGCAGAGGGGACAGTGCCTGATGAAAGGGAGAGATTGAGAAGGTGGGCAAGATGGGAACAGGCAGAAGGGGAGAGGTAACGGAGGAGGTGGGAGGGGATAGGGTCGAGCGGGGAGGTTGTGGGGGGGAGGAACGGATGAGGGCCATGACTTCCTCGCCAGATACATGGGAGAAAGATGTCAGAGTTGGTAAGAGGGAAGGGGAGGGGTGGCAAGGGATGGGTGGTGGCTGGTTGCTGGTCTGGTGTGATATCCTGACGTATGGAGTCAATCTTGGATGTGAAATAAGTGGCAAAGTCAAGAGCAGACAATGAGGAAGGGAGAGGAGGTGGTGGTGGGCAGAGGAGGGAGTTAACAGTGGCAAAGAGGCGCCGGGGGTTGGAAGACTGGGTAGAAATGAGGATTTTGAAGTATGATTGTTTAGCGAGGGAAAGGGCAGCACTGAAGGATGAGAGCATGAATTTGAAATGGAGGAAGTCTGCTTTAGAGCGTGATTTCCTCCACTGTCGCTCGGCAGTACGTGAGCATTTTTGTAGGTATCTGGTGCATTTGGTGTGCCAGGGTTGAGGTGTTGATCTGCGAGGGTGAATAGTGGTTGGCGGAGCAACAGAGTCAAGGGCTGAAGTAAGAGATGCATTGTATAGGGATGTGGCTTGTTCAGGGCATGTGAGAGAGAGAAGAGGAGAGAGAAGCGAGTCAAACAGGGAGGATAAGGATGAGGTGTCAATAGCCTCAATGTTACGCTTAGTGATGGTAGCCTTAGGAGGGAGAGATGGGGAAGCAGAGATAGATAAGTTGAAAGAGAGCAAGTGGTGGTCAGAGAGGGGAAAAGGGGAATTGGAGAAATCAGAAATATCACAGCGGTGAGTGAAAACCAGATCCAGTGAGCTCCCGTTCACATGGGAGGGTGAGGTGGTCCACTGGGAGAGACCAAGTGAAGAGGTGAGGTTAAGGAGTTTAGAGGCAGGTGATTTTGTGGGGTTATCGATAGGGATGTTGAAATCACCTAGAATAATGGAGGGAATGTATATAATAAAACTCTAACGCTGCTCCTCACCTCTATGGGGGGAATTCAACTGTTTTGCGCATCGGCAGCCACTAGATGGTGCCAGACAGAGCAATTCAATTGTTGCTCCGTTCGGGGTCGCACAGCCGCCGGCCCTGATGTTACTTTATGATGTGCCGTCATTTTGACGGGCTGGTAACTAGTCTTCCTTAATCAGCAGACGGAGATGAGACGCCATCCTTTATACGTCCTTTATAGCTCTAGATTCAGATGTTTTCTGCTAATTTATGTGATTTTCTGATTTAGCTCAGCGATATTACAGTTGGAGAAACCATAAATCTCTCCATTAAACCACTGAATAGGGATATTTCTGAGAAAAGGTCACTGCAGCCACTTTCCAAAACAGTCTATAGCCGTCCTGATTAGAAAGAAAAACGTAAATGATATATATCTATAAAATAACACTATTACATTAAAAAGCCCAGCTAGAGTGCATTAGATATTACTTAAAGCGCAATATAATTTTTTTAGGCGGCCAATATTTCAAGGACAGCAGAACAATGGTAGGTACATGAAATGGGGTAATATGTTAAGAAAAGTGCAAAACGACTGTATGGGGGACAAAATGATTACTTGCTAATTAAAGTCTCTAATTTGCATAAGTATTAATCAAAATGTATAAAGTAATAATAGCACTAAAGTGCAACTGTAGCATAGTGACAGTGATGCCGTATATCACTAAAGTAATAATGTAACTTATAAGAGTGACCATAGGGGGTAATTCCAAGT
This sequence comes from Pseudophryne corroboree, assembly GCF_028390025.1. Taxonomy (NCBI): domain Eukaryota; kingdom Metazoa; phylum Chordata; class Amphibia; order Anura; family Myobatrachidae; genus Pseudophryne; species Pseudophryne corroboree. Next base: position 482,652,501 of record NC_086451.1, read on the forward strand.
TGATCGCAGCAGGATTTTTGTTAGCAATTGGGCAAAACCATGTGCACTGCAGGGGAGGCAGATGTAACATGTGCAGAGAGAGTTAGATTTGGGTGTGGTGTGTTCAATCTGCAATCTAATTTGCAGTGTAAAAATAAAGCAGCCAGTATTTACCCTGCACAGAAACAAAATAACCCACCCAAATCTAACTCTTTCTGCACGTTATATCTGCCTCCCCTGCAGTGCACATGGGCCCTCATTCCGAGTTGATCGGTCGCAAGGCGAATTTAGCAGAGTTACACACGCTAAGCCGCCGCCTACTGGGAGTGAATCTTAGCTTCTTAAAATTGCGACCGATGTATTCGCAATAATGCGATTACTAACTACTTAGCAGTTTTAGAGTAGCTCCAGACTTACTCTGCCTGTGCGATCAGTTCAGTGCTTGTCGTTCCTGGTTGACGTCACAAACACACCCAGCGTTCGCCCAGGCACTCCCACCGTTTCCCCGGCCACTCCTGCGTTTTTTCCGGAAACGGTAGCGTTTTCAGCCACACGCCCCTGAAACGCCGTGTTTCCGCCCAGTAACACCCATTTCCTGTCAATCACATTACGATCGCCGGAGCGAAGAAAAAACCGTGAGTAAAATTACTTTCTTCATAGTAAAGTTACTTGGCGCAGTCGCAGTGCGAACATTGCGCATGCGTACTAAGCGGATTTTCACTGCGATGCGATGAAAAATACCGAGCGAACAACTCGGAATGAGGGCCATGGTTTTGCCCAATTGCTATCAAAAATCCTGCTGCGATCAATTTGGAATTACCCCCATAGTGCAGTATTATAAATAGTCCAATACACTTTACATAATCTTCAAGTTCAGTTCTTATAGACTGCAGGGGACGAGCCGGACCCTAGGGGAAAGGCCGGGCCCTATATCAGCATCACCCCATGCACTTACTATGGGATCCGGTCTGAAGATCGACAGTGTCTAGGTCGACCACTATAGGTCGACAGTCACTAGGTCGACATGGATGGAAGGTCGACAGGGTTTCTAGGTCGACATGTCTAAAGGTCGACATGAGTTTTTCAATTTTTTTTTCTTTTTTTAACTTTTTTCATACTTAACGATCCACGTGTACTACGATTGGAACGGTAAAGTGTGCCGAGCGAAGCGGTAGCGGAGCGAAGGCACCATGCGAGGGGACGCGGTGCACTAATTTGGGATCCCGGTCACTCTACGAAGAAAAGTACACCAAAAAATAAATAAATCCTCATGTCGACCTAAAGACCTGTCGACCTAGCACATGTCGACCTAGAAACCCTGTCGACCTTCCATCCATGTCGACCTAGTGATTGTCGACCTATAGTGGTCGACCTAAAACATTGTCGACCTAGACACTGTCGATTTGATGAACACCACCCCTTACTATAGCTATGCCCTTGATGGTATAATGAATGAAGTAAGAGAGCCGAGATTTATATATAAAACATAGTAATTACCCGGAGGAAACCCACAAACACAGAATATACTCCACACAGTTAGGGGCATTGTGGGAACAACCCATGACCCCAGTGCTGGGAGGCAGTCATCGCGCACGGCTCAGCAAAGGTACTCTCCACGAAGGGAAACTAGACGCTATGGGGTATCTTTACTAACATTCGTAATTTACGGAAAAAGGTCAAAGTTCAATCACGAATGACATCGACAGTGTAAAATTGCAACTTTTTGAATTTATTACGACTAATTTACTAAGCTGCCGTATTTTGCCTTTTCGGGTTTTCCGATGTCGATGTCATTCGTTTTTTTTTTCTGTTTTTTACGGCAGTGATTAGCAAAACACTGCCGACTTTTTCAAAATGAATCTCGGCCGGATCTGTGTGATCCGTGCTGGGGTTCATTTTTTTTTTTTTTTTTTTAAATAAACACTGTAAAACTTTAAAAAAAAATTGCGTGGGGTCCCCCCTCCTAAGCATAACCAGCCTCGGGCTCTTTGAGCCGATCCTGGTTGCAGAAATATGGGAAAAAAATTGACAGGGGTTCCCCCATATTTAAGCAACCAGCATCGGGCTCTGCGCCTGGTCCTGGTTCCAAAAATACGGGGGACAAAAAGAGTAGGGGTCCCCCGTATTTCTAAAACCAGCACCGGGCTCCACTAGCTGGACAGATAATGCCACAGCCGGGGGTCACTTTTATATAGTGCCCTGCGGCCGTGGCATCAAATATCCAACTAGTCACCCCTGGCCGGGGTACCCTGGGGGAGTGGGGACCCCTTCAATCAAGGGGTCCCCCCCCCAGCCACCCAAGGGCCAGGGGTGAAGCCCGAGGCTGTCCCCCCCATCCAATTGGCTGCGGATGGGGGGCTGATAGCCTTTTGTGAAAATGAAAAGATATTGTTTTTAGTAGCAGTACTACAAGGCCCAGCAAGCCTCCCCCGCATGCTGGTACTTGGAGAACCACAAGTACCAGCATGCGGCGGAAAAATGGGCCCGCTGGTACCTGTAGTACTACTACTAAAAAAATACCCAAAAAAAGACAATACACACACCTTGAAAGTAAAGTTTTATTACATACATCCACACAAACATACTTACCTTATGTTCACACGAGGGTCGGTCCTCTTCTCCAGTAGAATCCATGGGGTACCTGTTGAATAAATTCTACTCACCAGATCCAGGGTCCCAGGCTCCTCGCAGAATCCTTTTGTAATCCACGTACTTGCTTAAAAAAAAAAAACGGACACCCGAGCCACGCACTGAAAGGGGACCCATGTTTGCACATGGGCCCCCTTTCCCCGAATGCCAGAAACCCACTCTGACTTCTGTCTAAGTGGGTTTCTTCAGCCAATCAGGGAGCGCCACGTTGTAGCACCCTCCTGATCGGCTGTGTGCTCCTGTACTGACTGACAGGCAGCACGCGGCAGTGTTACAATGTAGCGCCTATGCGCTCCATTGTAACCAATGGTGGGAACTTTCTGCTCAGCGGTGAGGTCACTTTCGGTCAACCGCAGGGCAGAAAGTTCCCACCATTGGTTACAATGGAGCGCATAGGCGCTACATTGTAACACTGCCGCGTGCTGCCTGTCAGTCAGTACAGGAGCACACAGCCGATCAGGAGGGTGCTACAACGTGGCGCTCCCTGATTGGCTGAAGAAACCCACTTAGACATCAGTCAGAGTGGGTTTCTGGCATTCGGGGAAAGGGGGCCCATGTGCAAACATGGGTCCCCTTTCAGTGCGTGGCTCGGGTGTCCGTTTTTTTTTTTTAAGCAAGTACGTGGATTACAAAAGGATTCTCCGAGGAGCCTGGGACCCTGGATCTGGTGAGTAGAATTTATTCAACAGGTACCCCATGGATTCTACTGGAGAAGAGGACCGACCCTCGTGTGAACATAAGGTAAGTATGTTTGTATGTTTGTGTGGATGTATGTAATAAAACTTTACTTTCAAGGTGTGTGTGTATTGTCTTTTTTTGGGTATTTTTTTAGTAGTAGTACTACAGGTACCAGCGGGCCCGTTTTTCCGCCGCATGCTGGTACTTGTGGTTCTCCAAGTACCAGCATGCGGGGGAGGCTTGCTGGGCCTTGTAGTACTGCTAAAAACAATATCTTTTCATTTTCACAAAAGGCTATCAGCCCCCCATCCGCAGCCAATTGGATGGGGGGGACAGCCTCGGGCTTCACCCCTGGCCCTTGGGTGGCTGGGGGGGGGACCCCTTGATTGAAGGGGTCCCCACTCCCCCAGGGTACCCCGGCCAGGGGTGACTAGTTGGATTTTTGATGCCACGGCCGCAGGGCACTATATAAAAGTGACCCCCGGCTGTGGCATTATCTGTCCAGCTAGTGGAGCCCGGTGCTGATTTTAAAAATACGGGGGACCCCTACTCTTTTTGTCCCCCGTATTTTTGGAACCAGGACCAGGCACAGAGCCCGATGCTGGTTGCTTAAATATGGGGGAACCCCTGTCAATTTTTTCCCCATATTTCTGCAACCAGGATCGGCTCAAAGAGCCCGAGGCTGGTTATGCTTAGGAGGGGGGACCCCACGCAATTTTTTTTAAAGAAAATAACCACTTTCCCACCCCTTCCCACTGATATACATGCACGGATCTCATGGATCCCTGCATGCCTATACAATCACGGATTAAAAAAGCAGGTCTGGTTTTTTTTAGCACTTTTTTACGAGTTGTAATTTTTCACGGCAGTGTTTTTTTTTTTTTTGCTTTGCACTTCTTAGTAAATTACCGAGATTCATACTTAAACAGCCGCGTTTTGACCGATGGTGTATTCATTCGTATTTTTTTTGTTGGACTTCCAAAAAATTACGAATGCCCTCATCACTGCCGTGATTATTGCTTAGTAAATTACCGAGATGACACTTTGATGAAAAAACGGCATCTCGGTCAAAATCGGGACCTTAGTAAATATACCCCTATGCGTCTAGTTCCCTTCACAGGAGGCACAGACGGGGGACACAGCGGGCAGCGGAGGGCACAGCAGTGGCGGATCTTGCCATGGTGCGGCGCCCTCCGGATGGCGCCCCGGGCAAAAGTCCTGCTTGCCCATGGCAAGATCCGCTACTGCGTGCTGTATATCATTATTCGCGATATGTTCCTGGCATATCAGCTGTGTTACCTCCCAGTAGGATGTGACGATTTAATTCAACGTCCCCCCCCCCCCCCCCAATGCTGTACATGTGTGGAAAAAATTAGAGGATAGTTTGAAGCACATAACACCCAGATTTATCAAGCCTTGGAGAGTGATAAATAGCACAGTGATAAATGACCAGCCAATCAGCTCACAACTGTCATTTTTCAAACACAGCCTGTAACATGGCAGTTAGGAGCTGATTGGCTGATAATGTATCACTCTCTAAGGCTTGATAAATCTGAGCCTAAATCTGGACAAACCAAGCATGAAGACATTTTTGGACGGCTATAATGAAGCATTGGGACCTGCACATTTTCTTGCTTTCTCAAAAGGACCCACATTACTGCGGTAGTTGTCTCATTGCAGAAGAAAAGTTAGAGGCCCTCATTCCGAGTTGTTCGCTCGCTAGCTGCTTTTAGCAGCATTGCACACGCTAGGCCGCCGCCCTCTGGGAGTGTATCTTAGCTTAGCAGAATAGCGAACGAAAGATTAGCAGAATTGCTACTAAATAATTCCCTGCAGTTTCTGAGTAGCTCCAGACCTACTCCTAGATTGCGATCACCTCGGTCCATTTGGTTCCTGGTTTGACGTCACAAACAAGCCCTGCGTTCGGCCAGCCACTCCTCCGTTTCTCCAGCCACTCCTGCGTTTTTACCTGGCACGCCTGCGTTTTTTAGCACACTCCCGGAAAACGGTCAGTTTCCCCCCAGGAACACCCACTTCCTGTCAATCACACTACGATCATTCCAGCATTGAAAAAAACGTCGCTCGAGCTTGTGTAAATCTCCAAAGTTTTGTGTTAAATTACTTAACGCATGCGTGCTGCGTACCATGCGCACGCGCATTTTCCACCTAATCGCTGAGTTGCGAAAAACGTCAACGAGCGAACAACTCAGAATGACCACCAGAGGCTCTTAAGTTTGCCAAAGAAAAATATCCACATTCAAATACCCTTCTACCAAGATCCAAGCGGTTTATTTGTTAACTTGATCATTTTTATAAAAATTCTAGTTAGATAAAAAAACAAATAAAAAGAAATCTGATTTAAATTAAAAAAAAAAAAATCAATTTTTTTTAAAATTTTTTAAATCATGATCTTTTCACACCCTGCCTTCCAGTCACATCTTGCTGGCTCGTACCTGATGCCTATGGTACCAATGACCTCTGAGAGTCGCCTGTTACAGGCAGTCCCTGCGGGTTATAACTACAGATGAGATTTTCAGTTTTGCTTTTTGTAGATATAATTTTCAGGTGCTAATACTTTTTATATACAAAAATAAGTTTCTTAGGGTATGGGTCATTAAGTCGACCGTATCCCGTTTCTTATTAGACATGTGATACCATTGCTGTGCCTGCGCTCACACACTTGAAAATGATTTGCCTCCTAATAATAGGCAACAAGCAAAAAGCCAAATAAAATACTTTTAGGTGCTGCGCTCTTAAAACTATATTTCTCATGACTGAAAGAAGACCGAAAGCACTAAACACCACTTTAATCACTATCTGCTATTAACTTACTGTCTGTTGCTTTTCTTTCTCTTCCTTTTTCCTTTCCTTTTCTTTCTCTTCCTGTCACTTTCATCTTGACGGGTTTCTTACTCTTTCTGTAGTGGAGTGGAGCTGAGCTGAGATCTAGCAGGCCTGTCTGGAAATCTTGGTGGTCATTCCGAGTTGATCGCTAGCTGCATTCGTTCGCTGTGCAGCGATGAGGCTAAAAAACGGCACTTCTGCGCATGTGTATGCGGCGCAGTGCACATGCGCGACGTACTATTACAACGAACAATGTAGTTTTGCACAGGGTCTAGCGAAGCTTTTCAGTCGCACTGCTGGCCGCAGAGTGATTGACAGGAAGGGGGCGTTTCTGGGTGTCAACTGACCGTTTTCAGGGAGTGATCAAAAAAACGCAGGCGTGCCAGGAAAAACGCAGGCGTGGCTGGGTGAACGCAGGGCGTGTTTGTGACGTCAAAACAGGAACTGAATAGTCTGAAATCATCGCAAGCGCTGAGTAGGTATTGAGCTACTCTAAAACTGCACAACAAAACTTTGCCGCCGCTCTGCGATCCTTTTGTTTGCACTTCTGCTAAGCTAAAATACACTCCCAGAGGGCGGCGGCATAGCGTTTGCACGTTCATCACACAGAAGAATGTGCGCTTGCACTTGCTGTACGGGACTCTGGAGGGGAGGAGCTGAATGGCATGGCTGTGATGATATGCTATTTTCATCAGTACAGCCTGGCCTCATACTCTGCGGAGGTCACGTGCCCACCTTCTGGACCACCATGGATATGCGATCGCGTCTCTGAGTGAGGACTCGGGGGCAACCTCCAACTACTGAAACCCCCCTTTATGCGCACTTGTCAGCGCTGAGCGCTGACGGCATTTCAAATGAGGCACCTGAACTCACTTTCTGGCAGCCAATCAGAAGCAGCCGCTCCTGATTGCCTGCCGGTCGGGGTGCTCCAGTTGGCTCACGGCCGGTGCCACATTTCAAATGCTGCCAGCTGTTCTGTATCTCCGTGCCTGCTCAGCGTAATAAAACGTTCCTGACCGGGTGCAGCGGTGCGGCATTGGAAGAGGAGGACACAGGAATCGGCATTCTGCACTCTGAGACTACTGCAGCAGCAGGTATGTGTGTGTGTGGGGGTGCCGGACATTAGGGGGTGCCTGTGCGCACGCCTATACTTCCCATGCTGGCTCTCCTGATTGGTCCTACTCTCTGTTATAAGGCACAGGCCTGGCAACAGGGGGAGGACAAAGGGGACACTTGTGCAGGGCCCCCAGGTTTACAGGGGCCCCCAAGGATCAAGTACACAAATAACGGGGCCACAGTGACAATATTGGGGGTAATTCCAAGTTGATCGCAGCAGGAAATTTTTTAGCAGTTGGGCAAAACCATGTGCACTGCAGGGGTGGCAGATATAACATGTGCAGAGAGAGTTAGATTTGGGTGGGTTATTTTATTTCTGTGCAGGGTAAATACTGGCTGCTTTATTTTTACACTGCAAATTAGATTGCAGATTGAACACACCACACCCAAATCTAACTCTCTCTGCACATGTTATATCTGCCTCCCCTGCAGTGCACATGGTTTTGCCCAGTTGCTAACAGAATTCCTGCTGCGATCAACTTGGAATTACCCCCCTTGCTTTTTATAGTGTCTGCTCCAACTGCTCAATGTAAGTAGGAAAACAAGTAACAGCCCCTAACCCCCCCCCCCCCCTCCTGTTACCCCATCGCTGTGTCCAGTCCCTGTGGTCCATGCTGTATTGCACAGGTTCTCAAACTCGGCCCTCAGGACCCCACACAGTGCATGTTTTGCAGGTAACCCAGCAGGTGCACAGGTGTATTAATTACTCACTGACACATTTTAAGAGGTCCACACGTGGAGCTAATTATTTCACTTGTGATTCTGTGAGGAGACCTGCAAAACATGCACCGTGTGGGGTGATGAGGACCAAGTTTGAGAACCTGTGCTGTATTGCAATCATTACGCATGTCGCTGCGCTGGCGCTATTCTGTATGTCTCTGCCACCACCACTGAAGAGCCGGGTAGCCCAGCAGGAAAACCACCGGCCGGGGTCACTGACAGTCTGAGTTAAAGGCTCCATTTTTTTTTTAAAGCTCCCCTCTGCCAAGTTAAGGGGGTTGTGGGGGCCCCAGAGATATCAGTGTACTGGGCCCCAAGATTTCTGTTGCTGGCCCTGACCCCTAATCTAACCCTAATGCTGCAGTAATATTCTATGTTTCTATGTATATAGTGTATTGCAAGAAAATATCTGCGAATCCAGCGGTAAGGTAAGTGCGGTATATACTTGCACGGTATATGTCGGTACGGTAAGTGCGGTATATACTTGCACGGTATATATCGGTACGGTAAGTGCGGTATATACTTGCACAGTATATGTCGGTACGGTAAGTGCGGTATATACTTGCACGGTATATGTCAGTACGGTAAGTGCGGTATATACTTGCACGGTATATATCGGTAGGGTAAGTGCAGTATATACTTGCACGGTATATGTCGGTACGGTAAGTGCGGTACATACTTGCACAGTATATGTCGGTACGGTAAGTGCGGTATATACTTGCACGGTATATGTCGGTACGGTAAGTGCGGTATATACTTGCACAGTATATATTGGTAGGGTAAGTGCGGTATATACTTGCACGGTATATGTTGATACGGTAAGTGCGGTATATATGTACTTGCACGGTATATGTCAGTACGGTAAGTGCGGTATATACTTGCACGGTATATGTCGGTACGGTAAGTGCGGTATATACTCGCACGGTATATGTCGGTACGGTAAGTGCGGTATATACTTGCACGGTATATGTCGGTACGGTAAGTCCGGTATATACTTGCACGGTATATGTCTGTACGGTAAGTGCGGTATATACTTGCACGGTATATGTGGTATGGTAAGTGCGGTATTAACTTGCACGGTATATGTCGGTATGGTAAGTGCGGTATATACTTGCACGGTATATGTCAGTACGGTAAGTGCGGTATATACTTGCTCGGTATATGTCGGTACGGTAAGTGCGGTATATACTTGCACGGTATATGTCGGTATGGTAAGTCCGGTATATACTTGCACGGTATATGTCGGTATGGTAAGTGCGGTATATACTTGCGCGGTATATGTCGGTATGGTAAGTGCGGTATATACTTGCTCGGTATATGTCGGTACGGTAAGTGCGGTATATACTTGCACGGTATATGTCGGTATGGTAAGTCCGGTATATACTTGCACGGTATATGTCGGTATGGTAAGTGCGGTATATACTTGCACGGTATATGTCGGTATGGTAAGTCCGGTATATACTTGCACGGTATATGTCGGTACGGTAAGTGCGGTATATACTTACACGGTGTATGTGTGTACGGTAAGTGCGGTATATACTTGCACGGTATATGTCGGTACGGTAAGTGCGGTATATACTTGCACGGTATATGTCGGTATGGTAAGTGCGGTATATACTTGCGCGGTATATGTCGGTATGGTAAGTGCGGTATATACTTGCACGGTATATGTCGGTATGGTAAGTGCGGTATATACTTGCACGGTATATGTCGGTATGGTAAGTGCGGTATATACTTGCACGGTATATGTCAGTGCGGTATATACTTGCATTTCTTTGCGGGCGAGAACTTCTCCCCTAATTGAATTCAGCCCTATGAATAGAGGGGGTGTGATCCGGGTGTGGTATGGAAGGTAGATAGAAACTAGGTTGACAGGGTCTTTAGGTCAACATAGTCTAGGTCAACAGGTGAAAAGGTCGACATGAGTTTTTTATGTTTTTTTGGTGTCGTTTTCTTCGTAGAGTGACCGGGAACCCCAATTAGTGCACAGTGTCCCCTTGCATGGCTCGCTTCGCTCGGCACAGATTACCGTTCCAATTGTAGTCCGTGTGGATCGTTAAGTATGAAAAGGGTAAAAAAAAAAACGTGAAAAACTCATGTCGACCTAGAACATGTTGACCTAGAGACTCTGTCGCCCTAGAGACCCTGTCGACCTAGTTACTGTCTACCAATAGTGGTCGACCTAGATAGTGTCGACCTAGTGACCGGATTCCGTGTGATCCCTGTGCAGCAGTCACAGAAAGGGTTGATCTCTGCAGCTTGTCACTCACATTACATTGTTGCAATGTTCTGCAGAAGTGGAGCTGGGAGCTGTAACCCACAGACCAGCTGCAATCATTACGCTGGGTACACGCTAGACCCGTGGTTCTCACACTGTGTTCCGTGTACCCTGGGGCGTCTCAGGACACTTGCAGGGGGCCTTGGATTGGTGTCCAGGACCAATTCACATTATTTATAGTAAATGTTATAGGCAAAACCAGCGCTGGCGGCTGCCAATCATACACTATGTGCTCAACCAGAAGCAGATCCTGTCCCCACCATATACCTGACCCTAAGGATGACATATAGATAGATAGATCAATAGAATCGTTATGTAAGACTTACCGTTGATAACGGTATTTCTCCTACGTCTGCAGGATAACATTGGGATATGAGGTAGCGACAGCGGATTGGCACCAAACGATCAATGCTTTCGGCCTCCCAGCATGCAATGGGCTCGTCCATATATCCCTGCCTCCTGGCTCAGGCAAATCAGTTGTTTTTCCAAAGCTTAAGACAGGAGCATCATAGAGAGCCTTAATCAGGTGAGAAGAACACACATGCACACCCTTCCGTACAAGAAGGAAGAAGTTAGTGAGTGAATGGATCCTCAAATCAGGTGCATCAGGGTGGGATCCCTGTGGATCCTGTGGACTTAGGAGAAATAGCGTTATTAATGGTAAGTCTACCATAACGATTATTTTTCCAGCAGGATCCACAGGTTAGCCACAGGATAACATTGGGATTTCCAAAAGCAATTTAGTGGTGGGGACGCTCCTGATTGGACAGGAGAACCTTGCGCTCTAATTCAGCGTCCTGAGATGCAAAGGTATCAAAGGCATAATGTCTAATGAATGTGTTAATGGAAGACCATGGGGCTGCCTTACATATCTGTTCTGCAGAAGCACCACATTGTGCTGCCCATGATGGACCTACCTCACGAGTAGAGTGAGCAGAGACATTAGCCGGAACAGGGAGATCAGCTCGAGAATATGCTCCTGAAATCGTCATCCGAAGCCACCTCGCCAGTGTCTGTTTATCAGCAGGCCATCCTCTCTTGTGAAATCCGTAGAAAATTAAGAGAGAATCTGTTTTTCTGATGGCACCGGTACGATCCATGTAGATCCTTAAGGCACGGACTACGTCCAACTATGCATCTCCCGCAGAAAGGTACGGCCCCTAGAAGGCCGGGACTACAATTTCTTCGTTAAGGTAGAATTTAGACACCACCTTAGGAAGATACCAGATTTGGTTCTGAGAACTGCTCTATCTGGATAAAAAAACAGAAAAGGAGGGCGACATAATAATGTCCCTAAATCTTACACTCTTACAGCTCTTCTAGCTGAAGCCATAGCCAGTAGAAAGAGAACTTTAGCTGTCAACCATTTAAGATCCACTCATTTTAGTGGTTCAAATAGGGCAACTTGAAGGGCCGTTAAGACTAAACTTAAATCCCACGGCACTGTAGGAGGAACAAAAGGAGGTTGAATGTGCAGTATTCCCTGGAAAAAAGTGCGCACTTCATGTAGGTTAGCAATTTTCTTTTAAAACCATACAGTCAATGCTGATACTTGCACTCTCAAAGATGCCACTCTTAGACCTTTGTCCATTCCTGCCTGAAGGAATTCTGAGACCCTGGAAACTCTGAAAGACCTGGGGTCAAATTTCCGGTCACTGCACAACTGAATATAGGCTTGGATGTCTCAAGAGCCACACCGTCAAATACAGTCGATCCAGGTGCTTGTGATAGCAAGGACCCTGAGACAGTAGATCTGGACGTTGAGGGAGTAGGAATAGAGCATCCATCGACATCCTCCGCAGATCTGTGTACCAATGTCTTCTGGGCCAAGATGAAGCTATTCGTATCACGGCGCCCCTTCCTTGTTTTGCCTTTCGCATCACCCGGGGTAATAGGGCGATTGGTGGAAACACATAGGCCAGATGAAAGTCCCATCTCACTGACAGAGCATCCACAATGGTCGCTTTGGGATCCTTTGTTCTTATGCGTATGCAGGAACTTTGTTCTTCTGATGGGATGCCATGAGATCCATCTCCGGTAACCCCCATTTGTCTACCAGAGTTTGGAAGACCTCATAGCGTAAAGCCCATTCATTTGCATGAATGGCGTGTCGACTGAGAAAATCCGCTTCCCAGTTTAGGACTCCCGGAATGAACACTGCGGACAAAGCTGAATGATGAAGTTCTGCCCAATTTAACGAGGGACTTACCTCTGTCATTGCTTTGTGGCTGAGAGTTCCTCCCTGATGGTATAGGTACACTACTGCCATTGCATTGTCCGAGCGGATTTGAAACTGGTTTCTCTGAAGGATGCCCTTTGCCTGAATAAGTGCTATATACAGTATATGGACCGATGTCCCAATATATTTATTGGCAGGCAACTTTCTTCCTTGGTTCACTGCCCCTGGAAGCAACTCCTTCCTGACGCTGCTCCCCAGCCCTGAAGGCTGGCATCCATTGTCAGAATTTCCCAATCTGATATCCAAAAGAGCCACCCTTTGTCCAGATGGGATGTCTGCAGCCACCAGGCTATTGACCTCCTTACTTCCAGAGAAAGGACCATAGTCTGCGTTTTGTTGTCCGATGAAAACCATTCCATTTGGAAAGGATCAGAGGCCTCGAGTGGAACTGAGCATACTACACCCTGTCGAATGTCGAAACCATCAATCCCATCACACATGTTGCTACGTGAATGGATATGCTTTGACTGCGTAGCAGCTCCTGAATCCTTGACTGAACTTTGGATATTTTGTTCAGAGGTAAAATTACTCTCTGAAAACTCGAATCCAATACAGCCACCAAGTGAGTCATCCGTTGTGACGGAACCAGGGATGACTTTGCCCAATTTATGAGCCAACCGTGTCTCTGCAAACAAGCTATTGTCTGCTGCAGATGACACAGAAGCAATTCCTGAGATTGTGCCAGGATTAATAAGTCATCGAGGTATGAAAAAATCCTTATCCCCTGCTGACGGAGATAAGATGCCATCACCACCATAATTTTGGTGAATACTCTGGGAGCTGTGGCCAGTCCAAATGGCAGGGCCTGAAACTGAAAATGTTGCTGGAGGATAGCAAACCTGAGATACTGTAGCACTGATGGGACAGAGCTATAGGAACATGTATGTAAGCATCCTGTATATTCAGGGATACCATAAAATCCTCCGACTCCATGGCCAAAATAATGGAACGTAAAGTCTCCATATGAAACCGAGGCACGCAAATGTATTTGTTCAGCACTTTGAGATTGAATATGGGTCAAAATTACCCATTTAGCTTCTGGACTAGAAACAAGTTGGAATAAAAACATTGTCCTCGTTGTGCAGGAGGAACTGGAATTATCACTCCTGAGTGAAGCAACTTCTGAACTGCCTCTTGCAAAGCCCTGGCCTTCGTTTCCACTGAAGAAGGGCTGGTACAAAAAAACCTTTGTGGAGGGTGTTTCTTGAAAGCAAATGCATAACCGTGAGATGCCGCTTCTTGCACCCAGGCATCTGTGGTAGACTGCTGCCAGATCTGTGCAAAATGATGAAGTTGGCCTCCCACCCTGGGGTCCCCCAGTTGGAGGCCCAAACCATCAGGCTGATGGCTTATCTTCTGACCTGGAAGCCGGTCCTCTGGTAGCCCAATGCTTTTTAGTCTTAACAGACCTGTCAGATTAAGACTGTTTGCCATAACCCTTTCCTTTTGCTTTTCCTTCAGTCCAAAAGGGACAAAAAGCTGGAAATCTAGGCTTGGATTTGTGTGTGGACGGAAACTTCACTTTCTTGGAATCTACTTCTTATTCCAAAATACTGTTTAATTCTTTACCAAAAAGAATATCTCCAGTAAAAGGCAAAAACTCCAGAACCTTCTTTCATTCTGAGTCAGCTTTCCATGTACGTAGCCAAAGTGCTCTACCAGCTGCTAGTGCTGAGGCTGATGCCTGAAAGGCAATTGTACCCATATCTAATGCTGCTTCTTCAATAAAAATAGCCGCCTGTTTGATATGTGCAATATGGGATTTTTGCTCTCTAGATGCCATTGAAAGATCATCCGCCAATGCATCAGCCCAGGCTGACACTGCTTTTGCCATCCAGGCTGAAGCCATGGATGGTCTTATGATTGCCCCAGACAAGGAGGAAATGGTTTTTAGAAAACCATCTATTTTCCTATCCGTGACATCATTTAATGATGTTGAAGGAAGAGGTAATGTAGATTTTCGTACCAATCGAATGACATGAGTATCTACTTTGGGAGCCACCTCCCTTTTTAAACAGTCCCCAGCCGGAAGAGGATAATTGGAATTCCTTAGGAATTTTAAACTTCTTACTGGGTATAACCCAAGCCTCTTGCATAATTTCCGTCAGCTGTTCTGACCCAGGAAACTCAGTCCTAACTGTTTTGGGACATTTAAACACAGGTACCTTAGATTTTAACAAAGGCTCTGCTGCCTCCTCTTAGGATAGAATGGCTTTCATAGCACTAATTAGCTCAGGTATGTCCACTGAGTTGAGGCCTTCCTCCTCGTCTCTGTATGTAGACCCGGAGTGCGATGAGTCCTCATCCTCCGACGAGTCCTCATCTGAATCATGTGTAGATTGTGAAGATGTTGTTTCATGTCTTTGTGATTTACTTACCACCGGCCTTTTGGCCTGTTTTTGTTGAGAGGCTGACGATTCCTGTGCTGGATGTGATAAACCCCAGGTGGAATGTTGCATTTAAGGGTTAATAGGGTAACCTATGCCTGGTATATAAGCTGGCATTATTTGCTTAGCTATACTGGATAATGTCTGTGCAAAGGTAGCCCATGGGGGTTCAACTTGAACCTGTGCCTGCCTTGGATTATTCAAGAGGCTTTGATGAAAGCTAAAACAATTTGCACATAATCCATTTTGAACCAGATTCTGAGAGGTTAACCCAGCTTTGCAAGACAAACATGATATGAGTGTTGGTGTTGCTGTGGAGAGTGTATCCTCCTCACCCTTACCTCTCTTAGACATGATAAATAAATCACACACTTGTACAGTGTTAACAACACAATTTGTGACTGCAATCACTTTAAAATTTGTTAAACTGACATACAATCTGACCCCTCCCTGCTTTGCACCAGCATTGAGGATCGTAATTCACAGAAAACTGGCAGAATTATAGTAAAGTCAGCAATCACACTAGCAATCAGTCACAGGTTATACATTAGTATAATAAGAAATATGAACACATAACCAACCACAGATACATTTCAAGTATGTAGGAGAGACATATTACTGCATTACTTTATATAGGAGTTTAAACATATTCAGTTGCACAGCGAAAGAAACAGCAGTAATAGTATACAGACTCATATGCATAATGCATCATATGCATAATCCAACTATTCGTACTCGAAGGTAGATAGAGACGTTGGGCCTAGTTCAGACCTGATTGCTCGCTTGCTATTTTTTTGCAGTGCTGCAATCAGATAGTCGCCGCCTATAGGGGAGTGTATTTTAGCTAGTGATGTGCACCGGTAATTTTTCGGGTTTTGTGTTTTGTTTTTGGATTCGGTTCCGCGGCCGTGTTTTGGATTCGGACGCATTTTGGCAAAACCTCACCGAAAAAATTTTGTCGGATTCGGGTGTGTTTTGGATTCGGGTGTTTTTTTACAAACCCCCCTCAAAAACAGCTTAAATCATAGAATTTGGGGGTCATTTTGATCCCATAGTATTATTAACCTCAATAACCATAATTTCCACTCATTTTCAGTCTATTCTGAACACCTCACACCTCACAATATTATTTTTAGTCCTAAAATTTGCACCGAGGTCGCTGGATGGCTAAGCTAAGCGACCCAAGTGGCCGACACAAACACCTGGCCCATCTAGGAGCGGCACTGCAGTGTCAGACAGGATGGCACTTCAAAAAAATAGTCCCCAAACAGCACATGATGCAAAGAAAAAAAGAGGCGCACCAAGGTCGCTGTGTGACTAAGCTAAGCGACACAAGTGGCCGACACAAACACCTGGCCCATCTAGGAGTGGCACTGCAGTGTCAGGCAGGATGGCACTTCAAAAAAATTGTCCCCAAACAGCACATGATGCAAAGAAAAAAAGAGGCGCACCAAGGTCGCTGCGTGACTAAGCTAAGCGACACAAGTGGCCGACACAAACACCTGGCCCATCTAGGAGTGGCACTGCGGTGTCAGGCAGGATGGCACTTCAAAAAAATAGTCCCCAAACAGCACATGATGCAAAGAAAAAAAGAGGCGCACCAAGGTCGCTGTATGACTAAGCTAAGCGACACAAGTGGGCGACACAAACACCTGGCCCATCTAGGAGTGGCACTGCAGTGTCAGGCAGGATGGCACTTCAAAAAAATAGTCCCCAAACAGCACATGGTGCAAAGAAAAAAAGAGGCGCACCAAGGTCGCTGTGTGACTAAGCTAAGCGACACAAGTGGCCAACACAAACACCTGGCCCATCTAGGAATGGCACTGCAGTGTCAGGCAGGATGGCACTTCAAAAAAATAGTCCCCAAACAGCACATGATGCAAAGAAAAAAAAGAGGCGCACCAAGGTCGCTGTGTGACTAAGCTAAGCGACACAAGTGGCCGACACAAACACCTGGCCCATCTAGGAGTGGCACTGCAGTGTCAGGCAGGATGGCACTTCAAAAAAATACTCCCCAAACAGCACATGATGCAAAGAAAAAAAGAGGCGCACCAAGGTCGCTGTGTGACTAAGCTAAGCGACACAAGTGGCCGACACAAACACCTGGCCCATCTAGGAGTGGCACTGCAGTGTCAGGCAGGATGGCACTTCAAAAAAAATGGCCCCAAACAGCACATGATGCAAAGTAAAATGAAAGAAAAAAGAGGTGCAAGATGGAATTGTCCTTGGGCCCTCCCACCCACCCTTATGTTGTATAAACAGGACATGCACACTTTAACGAACCCATCATTTCAGCTACAGGATCTGCCACACGACTGTGACTGAAATGACTTGTTGGTTTGGGCCCCCACCAAAAAAGAAGCAATCAATCTCTCCTTGCACAAACTGGCTCTACAGAGGCAAGATGTCCACCTCATCATCATCCTCCGATTCCTCTCCCCTTTCACTGTGTACATCCCCCTCCTCACAGATTATTAATTCGTCCCCACTGGAATCCACCATCTCAGGTCCCTGTGTACTTTCTGAAGGCAATTGCTGGTGAATGTCTCCACGGAGGAATTGATTATAATTCATTTTGATGAACATCATCTTCTCCACATTTTCTGGAAGTAACCTCGTACGTCGATTGCTGACAAGGTGAGCGGCTGCACTAAACACTCTTTCGGAGTACACACTGGAGGGTGGGCAACTTAGGTAAAATACAGCCAGTTTGTGCTAGGGCCTCCAAATTGCCTCTTTTTCCTGCCAGTATACGTACGGACTGTCTGACGTGCCTACTTGGATGCGGTCACTCATATAATCCTCCACCATTCTTTCAATGGTGACAGAATCATATGCAGTGACGACATGTCAGTAATCGTTGCCAGGTCCTTCAGTCCGGACCAGATGTCAGCACTCGCTCCAGACTGCCCTGCATCACCGCCAGCGGGTGGGCTCAGAATTCTTAGCCTTTTCCTCGCACCCCCAGTTGCGGGAGAATGTGAAGGAGGAGCTGTTGACGGGTCACGTTCCCCTTGACTTGACAATTTTCTCACCAGCAGGTCTTTGAACCTCTGCAGACTTGTGTCTGCCGGAAAGAGAGATACAACGTAGGTTTTAAATCTAGGATCGAGCACGGTGGCCAAAATGTAGTGCTCTGATTTCAACAGATTGACCACCCGTGAATCCTGGTTAAGCGAATTAAGGGCTCCATCCACAAGTCCCACATGCCTAGCGGAATCGCTCTCTTTTAGCTCCTCCTTCAATGTCTCCAGCTTCTTCTGCAAAAGCCTGATGAGGGGAATGACCTGACTCAGGCTGGCAGTGTCTGAACTGACTTCACGTGTGGCAAGTTCAAAGGGTTGCAGAACCTTGCACAACATTGAAATCATTCTCCACTGCGCTTGAGTCAGGTGCATTCCCCCTCCTTTGCCTATATCATGGGCAGATGTATAGGCTTGAATGGCCTTTTGCTGCTCCTCCATCCTCTGAAGCATATAGAGGGTTAAATTAGTTGCCTCTGAATTAACGGTGGATACCGGAACCACGTTTCTCACCACCCAGGCTGACAAGACCTGAGTTATCCGCTTTGCAGCAGGATGACTGCTGTGATATTTCATCTTCCTCGCAAAGGACTGTAGGACAGTCAATTGCTTACTGGAAGTAGTACAAGTGGTCTTCCGACTTCCCCTCTGGGATGCCGATCGACTCCCAGCAGCAACAACAGCAGCGCCAGCAGCAGTAGGCGTTACACTCAAGGATGCATCGGAGGAATCCCAGGCAGGAGAGGACTCGTCAGACTTGCCAGTGACATGGCCTGCAGGACTATTGGCTTTCCTGTGTAAGGTGGAAATTGACACTGAGGGAGTTGGTGGTGTGGTTTGCAGGAGCTTGGTTACAAGAGGAAGGGATTTAGTGGTCAGTGGACTGCTTCCGCTGTCATCCAAAGTTTTTGAACTTGTCACTGACTTATGATGAATGCGCTGCAGGTGACGTATAAGGGAGGATGTTCCGAGGTGGTTAACGTCCTTACCCCTACTTATTACAGCTTGACAAAGGCAACACACGGCATGACACCTGTTGTCCGCAATTGTGTTGAAATAATTCCACACCGAAGAGCTGATTTTTTTTGTATTTTGACCAGGCATGTCAATGGCCATATTCGTCCCACAGACAACAGGTGTCTCCCCGGGTGCCTGACTTAAACAAACCACCTCACCATCAGAATCCTCCTTGTCAATTTCCTCCCCAGCGTCAGCAACACCCATATCCTCATCCTGGTGTACTTCAACAGTGACATCTTCAATTTGACTATCAGGAACTGGACTGCGGGTGCTCCTTCCAGCACTTGCAGGGGGCGTGCAAATGGTGGAAGGCGCAAGCTCTTCCCGTCCAGTGTTGGGAAGGTCAGGCATCGCAACCGATACAATTGGACTCTCCTTGGGGATTTGTGATTTAGAAGAACGCACAGTTCTTTGCTGTGCTTTTGCCAGCTTAAGTCTTTTCATTTTTCTAGCGATAGGATGAGTGCTTCCATCCTCATGTGAATCTGAACCACTAGCCATGAACATAGGCCAGGGCCTCAGCCGTTCCTTGCCACTCCGTGTCGTAAATGGCATATTGGCAAGTTTACGCTTCTCATCAGATGCTTTCAATTTAGATTTTTCTGTCATTTTACTGAACTTTTGTTTTTTGGATTTTACATGCTCTCTACTATGACATTGGGCATCGGCCTTGGCAGACGACGTTGATAGCATTTCATCGTCTCGGCCATGACTAGTGGCAGCAGCTTCAGCACGAGGTGGAAGTGGATCTTGATCTTTCCCTATTTTAACCTCCACATTTTTGTTCTCCATTTTTTAATGTGTGGAATTATATGCCAGTATCAATAGCAATGGCCTACTACTATATATACTGCGCACAACTGAAATGCACCACAGGTATGGATGGATAGTATACTTGACGACACAGAGGTAGGTACAGCAGTGGCCTACTGTACCGTAATGCTATATATTATATACTGGTGGTCAGCAAACTGTGCAAAACTTAAATGCACCACAGGTATGGATGGATAGTATACTTGACGACACAGAGGTAGGTACAGCAGTGGCCTACTGTACCGTAATGCTATATATTATATACTGGTGGTCAGCAAACTGTGCAAAACTTAAATGCACCACAGGTATGGATGGATAGTATACTTGACGAGACAGAGGTAGGTACAGCAGTGGCCTTCTGTACCGTACTCCTATATATTATATACTGGTGGTCAGCAAAATTATGCACTGTACTCCTACTATATACTACAATGCAGCACAGATATGGAGTGTTTTTCAGGCAGACAACGTATACTGGTGGTCACTGGTCAGCAAAACTCTGCACTGTACTCCTCCTATATAATATACAGGTGGTCCCTAGTCCCCACAATAAAGCAGTGTGAGCACAGATATATGCAGCACACTGAGCACAGATATGGAGTGTTTTTCAGGCAGACAACGTATACTGGTGGTCACTGGTCAGCAAAACTCTGCACTGTACTCCTGCTATATAATATAGCTGCTCCCCAGTCCCCACAATTAAGCAGTGTGAGCACAGATATATGCAGCACACTGAGCACAGATATGGAGCGTTTTTTTCAGGCAGAGAACGGATAAAACTGGTGGTCACTGATCAGCAAAACTCTGCACTGTACTCCTCCTATATTAATAATACAGCTGCTCCCCAGTCCCCACAATTAAGCAATAAGCAAGCACAAATATTTGCATCAACAATAACGGAGAGGACGCCAGCCACGTCCTCTCCCTAACATTTCAAATGCACGAGTGAAAATGGCGGCGACGAGCGGCTGCTTATATAGAATCCAAATCTCGCGAGAATCCGACAGCGGGATGATGACGTTCGGGTGCGCTCGGGTTAACCGAGTCATACGGGAGAATCCGAGTATGCCTCGGACCCGTGTAAAATGGGTGAAGTTCGGGGGGGTTCGGTTTCCGAGGAACCGAACCCGCTCAACACTAATTTTAGCTGTGCAAGTGTGCGATCACATGTGCAGCCGAGCGGTACAAAAAAGTTTTGTGCAGTTTCTGAGTTGCCCAGATCTTACTCAGCCGCTGCGATCACTTCAGCCTGTCCGGGCCCGGAATTGACGTCAGACACCCGTCCTGCAAAATGCTTGGACACGCCTGCATTTTTCCAACCACTCCCCGAAAAAGGTCAGTTGCCACCCACAAACGCCTTCTTCCTATCAATCTCCTTGCGATCCGCTGTGCAAATGGATTCATCAATCCATCGCTCAGCAATGATCCGCTTTGTACCCGTATGACGCGCCTGCACACTGCGGTGCATACGCATGCGCAGTTCTGACCTGATCGCAGAGCAGGGAAAAAAACTAGCGTGCGATCAGGTCTGAATGACCCCCTTAGTGCTGTATCACCCGGCTCAGGAGAGTGTGATACAGGGAGCGTCTTACTACCCTCTGCTGACATCAACCCTCATCCTAGCCCAGGAGCCTATGATCCCTGAGGCCTATAGCTGGTGCATCCAAGGTGGCAGCCGCGACTGTTAGGTAGTCTCCATCCCGAAACAGTGCGGCTGTGTCTCGCATTTCCTCTACTAAGCGGAACCGATGCCTTACCTTCTCCCCGTATTCCGGCCACAGCCTGGTAACGTCTGCTGGACCTGCTAGTATATCCTACACAGACATTATGCACTGCCAATTGGAGCTTATACTCATGTGTAAGTAGCTGATCTGTGTTACAGGTTACTGTACCCTGTACTTTTCCTGTGGATACTCTGCCCGTCCTGTGGAAACTCTGCTTTGTCAGAAATTCAGCCTGGTTGTGCGTCACCAACTACACTGTGCTCTGCTCAACAACTTCCAGTATCTCACTTACTACCACTGAGATCCTCACCCAGATTACCCATTCACCCTGCGGGTTCCAGTCCAGTCTGTATTTTGCTGTATATTACGCCAGACTATTATCCTGGGGTCTCCAGCCAATTGGATAAGCTGATTGGATATTGCTTGAGGTTTAAAGCCTGGTGGTATCCTAAGTACTTGTGTACATCACACACTAAGGGAACAACGGGTGGCTGTTGTAGTCAGAAGACCCTCTTGGTGGCTCTAGGGGGTCTTACACATTTGTACTAGAGAAATAACATCTCCTGACACAGGTCATCCAACCAAAGGAAAATATCATAGGAATCCAGTTTCCCAGTGCTCCAAGGTAACTGCATGTTAGGTAAGGGCTCCAAAAATCTCAGTATTTAATTATTTTTCACCAAAGCTTCTATAATTAAATTTAATATATGAAGAGCTTGTACTGACCTTCAGGCACTTTTATTACTGTTTCAGCCGTCAGAAACTTTCCCCCAGACGTACACAGCAGCTCCCATTATACTCCCGCGAAGAGATGCAACGGACGTTGTAACGCCACCGAATCCGCCACAGACCAAACCATCCCTACTGCGGTGTTCCGATGAATCCTCTGTTTACATTCAGGCTGATGGCTGGAAATCCATTTTTATGTTCATGAAGACAAAATATAATTATGTTATTTAATCTGCATTCAGAGACGGTTCAATGTAATGCCAGAAGACAAGACTTATGATGCTGTCACGCAATACGTATCAGCATTCCGACTCTCTCTTCCAATATTATGTCTGCTTTCCCGGATGTAACTTTAATCAGCATTAGGAAACATTAATGCCAAGAGGAGACAGCTGTAACAACTGAAAACATGGATCATAACCAGTAGCAAAGGGAAAACGCTTTGGCCTTTATCACATTTACAGAATCTCTGGCAATTATTCACGGAACGAAACAAACTGTCAGCAAGTAATAGGAAAGATTTGTATCGCTACTTTGCATCCAAGACTCTTCATAGTCTCTCTAGGTTTTACTAGGTGAGCCCTGATACTGAGCACTAACTCTCCAGATACCGGGTGTAATACTTCTATAAATGCAATTATAAAGCGCAGTTTACCAAAGAGAGCAGCGACCATACATCAACGCCAGGTTAGTGTTATATCCTGAGTGTTGCCATATTCTGCAGTATTCGTGGCACAGTCCCTCATCTCCGCCGGATCACACAGTATACACACATAGGTGAGACTGCTAAGCAATGGCTTTATGGTAGCTATACTGACATTGAAGGAGCCCAACCAAATGCTTACATTGGCGGCCATACTGTGGCCCTCATTCCGAGTTGTTCGCTCGCAAGCTGCTTTTAGCAGCATTACACACGCTAAGCCGCCGCCTACTGGGAGTGAATCTTAGCTTATCAAAATTGCGAACGAAAGATTAGCAGAATTGCGAATAGACACTTCTTAGCAGTTTCTGAGTAGCTCCAGACTTACTCGGCATCTGCGATCAGTTCAGTCAGTTTCGTTCCTGGTTTGACGTCACAAACACACCCAGCGTTCGGCCAAACACTCCTCCGTTTCTCCAGCCACTCCCGCGTTTTTCCCAGAAATGGTAGCGTTTTTTCGCACACACCCATAAAACGGCCTGTTTCCGCCCAGAAACACCCACTTCCTGTCAATCACATTACGATCACCAGAACGAAGAAAAAACCTTGTAATGCCGTGAGTAAAATACCTAACTGCATAGCAAATTTACTTGGCGCAGTCGCACTGCGGACATTGCGCATGCGCACTAGCGACTAATCGCTCCGTTGCGACAAAAAAAATAACGAGCGAACAACTCGGAATGACCCCCTGTGTCGGATAATCTGCACGGCGCATGGGTAGGTGTAAGCTTTGATGGAGCGTTAGATGGTTGCATAGAAAGATACACAATGGGGGCCTCTCGGTCCTCGCAGAATCACCGATGCCCACCCAGGAAGGACGGAAATTAGCATTAGCATAAAGTCACAGGATCGACTGCGGCAATACATGCAGACACGGACGCCGTTGCGACAGATTCAGAATAAGGTACATCATAGTATTGCAACTTGTAGATCCTTCCACCAATCCCGGAGGCAAATTAATATTTCCTCACAAAGTTCCTCAGTGATGTCACCGCTTCCTAGGGAATAATAATCTGTATTTCCCTGCAATGCAAATCCTGATGTAAGCATTTCATTAAGGAGGAAATTAAGAGAAATAAATGTAAAATTTTAATTGTCTCGGCTCAGCTCAGCCAACAGGTTCCCCAAAGTGTCTAAGTAAGAACGCCCCCCCTCCCCCTGCCCCCACGGCTGTGCATTGGGGATAATTCAGATTTGCATGTAACCCTAGTGGTTTGCATACAAATACAATGTTTGGGGTCTGCAAATGTGCGGAACGGGTCTTGTGATGTCACTCGCAGCCCCCTGTCAGCCGCAGCATGATTTACATGCTGAGGCGTTTTGGGGAAAGTGGGGGCAGCACCCAGCACCGTTCTTCAAAGTGGGGGCCATTTGTAGGTGTGATGGGCCAGGGTCTGTGTAGTCGGATTCAGACTTACTGGACCCAGGGTGCACTGATCCGTCTGCCAGCCTGAGTGAGCTTCAACTTACGCAGGCTGACCGATGCCTGAAAACAACGCGAGATGGTCAAGATGGTGATACGAGGGATGCAGTCTCGGAACTCGCTAATGTGAACAGGAGGCGTCTATCTCCTACAGACACAGCACTGGGATCCTCACTAACAGGAGGTGTCTATCTCCTACAGACGCAGCACTGGGATCCTCACTAACAGGAGGCGTCTATCTCCTACAGACGCAGCACTGGGATTCTAACTAACAGGAGCCATCTATCTCCTACAGACGCAGCACTGGGATCCTCAGTAACAGGAGGCATCTATCTCCTACAGACACAGCACTGGGATCCTCACTAACAGGAGGCGTCTATCTCCTACAGACGCAGCACTGGGATCCTCACTAACAGGAGGCGTCTATCTCCTACAGACGCAGCACTGGGATTCTAACTAACAGGAGCCATCTATCTCCTACAGACGCAGCACTGGGATCCTCAGTAACAGGAGGCATCTATCTCCTACAGACGCAGCACTGGGATCCTCGCTAACAGGAGGCGTCTATCTCCTACAGACATAGCACTGGGATCCTCACTAACAGGAGGTGTCTATCTCCTACAGACGCAGCACTGGGATCCTCACTAACAGGAGGCGTCTATCTCCTACAGACGCAGCACTGGGATCCTCACTAACAGGAGGCGTCTATCTCCTACAGACACAGCACTGGGATCCTCAGTAACAGGAGGCGTCTATCTCCTACACACGCAGCACTGGGATCCTCACTAACAGGAGGCGTCTATCTCCTACAGACACAGCACTGGGATCCTCAGTAACAGGAGGCGTCTATCTCCTACAGACACAGCACTGGGATCCTCAGTAACAGGAGGCGTCTATCTCCTACACACGCAGCACTGGGATCCTCACTAACAGGAGGCGTCTATCTCCTACAGACGCAGCACTGGGATCCTCACTAACAGGAGGTGTCTATCTCCTACAGACGCAGCACTGGGATCCTCACTAACAGGAGGCATCTATCTCCTACAGACGCAGCACTGGGATCCTCACTAACAGGAGGCGTCTATCTCCTACAGACACAGCACTGGGATCCTCACTAACAGGAGGCGTCTATCTCCTACAGACACAGCACTGGGATCCTCACTAACAGGAGGTGTCTATCTCCTACAGACGTAGCACTGGGATCCTCACTAACAGGAGGTGTCTATCTCCTACAGACGCAGCACTGGGATCCTCACTAACAGGAGGCGTCTATCTCCTACAGACGCAGCACTGGGATCCTCACTAACAGGAGGTGTCTATCTCCTACAGACGCAGCACTGGGATCCTCACTAACAGGAGGTGTCTATCTCCTACAGACGCAGCACTGGGATCCTCACTAACAGGAGGCGTCTATCTCCTACAGACGCAGCACTGGGATCCTCACTAACAGGAGGCGTCTATCTCCTACAGACACAGCACTGGGATCCTCACTAACAGGAGGCGTCTATCTCCTACAGACGTAGCACTGGGATCCTCACTAACAGGAGGCGTCTATCTCCTACAGACGCAGCACTGGGATCCTCACTAACAGGAGGCGTCTATCTCCTACAGACACAGCACTGGGATCCTCACTAACAGGAGGCGTCTATCTCCTACAGATGCAGCACTGGGATCCTCAGTAACAGGAGGCATCTATCTCCTACAGACGCAGCACTGGGATCCTCAGTAACAGGAGGCGTCTATCTCCTACAGACGCAGCACTGGGATCCTCACTAACAGGAGGTGTCTATCTCCTACAGAAGCAGCACTAGGATCCTCACTAACAGGAGGCGTCTATCTCCTACAGACACAGCACTGGGATCCTCACTAACAGGAGGTGTCTATCTCCTACAGACGCAGCACTAGGATCCTCACTAACAGGAGGCGTCTATCTCCTACAGACGCAGCACCGGGATCCTCACTAACAGGAGACGTCTATCTCCTACAGATGCAGCACTGGGATCCTCACTAACAGGAGGTGTCTATCTCCTACAGAAGCAGCACTAGGATCCTCACTAACAGGAGGCGTCTATCTCCTACAGACGCAGCACCGGGATCCTCACTAACAGGAGACGTCTATCTCCTACAGATGCAGCACTAGGATCCTCGCTAACAGGAGGCATCTATCTCCTACAGACGCAGCACTGGGATCCTCACTAACAGGAGGTGTCTATCTCCTACAGACACAGCACTGGGATCCTCACTAACAGGAGGCATCTATCTCCTACAGACGCAGCACTGGTATCCTCACTAACAGGAGGCGTCTATCTCCTACAGACACAGCACTGGGATCCTCACTAACAGGAGGTGTCTATCTCCTACAGACGCAGCACTGGGATCCTCACTAACAGGAGGCGTCTATCTCCTACAGACACAGCACTGGGATCCTCTCTAACAGGAGACGTCTATCTCCTACAGACGCAGCACTGGGATCCTCAGTAACAGGAGGCATCTATCTCCTACAGACGCAGCACTGGGATCCTCAGTAACAGGAGGCGTCTATCTCCTACAGACGCAGCACTGGGATCCTCACTAACAGGAGGTGTCTATCTCCTACAGATGCAGCACTAGGATCCTCGCTAACAGGAGGCATCTATCTCCTACAGA
Source organism: Pseudophryne corroboree (assembly GCF_028390025.1). Lineage (NCBI taxonomy): Eukaryota > Metazoa > Chordata > Amphibia > Anura > Myobatrachidae > Pseudophryne > Pseudophryne corroboree. Next base: position 482,679,469 of record NC_086451.1, read on the forward strand.
CGCAGCACTGGGATCCTCACTAACAGGAGGTGTCTATCTCCTACAGACACAGCACTGGGATCCTCACTAACAGGAGGCATCTATCTCCTACAGACGCAGCACTGGGATCCTCACTAACAGGAGGCGTCTATCTCCTACAGACGCAGCACTGGGATCCTCACTAACAGGAGGCGTCTATTTCCTACAGACACAGCACTGGTATCCTCACTAACAGGAGGCGTCTATCTCCTACAGACGCAGCACTGGGATCCTCACTAACAGGAGGCGTCTATCTCCTACAGACACAGCACTGGGATCCTCTCTAACAGGAGACGTCTATCTCCTACAGACACAGCACTGGGATCCTCAGTAACAGGAGGCGTCTATCTCCTACAGACACAGCACTGGGATCCTCACTAACAGGAGGCGTCTATCTCCTACAGACACAGCACTGGGATCCTCACTAACAGGAGGTGTCTATCTCCTACAGACGCAGCACTGGGATCCTCACTAACAGGAGGCGTCTATCTCCTACAGACACAGCACTGGGATCCTCTCTAACAGGAGACGTCTATCTCCTACAGACGCAGCACTGGGATCCTCAGTAACAGGAGGCATCTATCTCCTACAGACGCAGCACTGGGATCCTCAGTAACAGGAGGCGTCTATCTCCTACAGACGCAGCACTGGGATCCTCACTAACAGGAGGTGTCTATCTCCTACAGATGCAGCACTAGGATCCTCGCTAACAGGAGGCATCTATCTCCTACAGACGCAGCACTGGGATCCTCACTAACAGGAGGTGTCTATCTCCTACAGACACAGCACTGGGATCCTCACTAACAGGAGGCATCTATCTCCTACAGACGCAGCACTGGGATCCTCACTAACAGGAGGCGTCTATCTCCTACAGACGCAGCACTGGGATCCTCACTAACAGGAGGCGTCTATTTCCTACAGACACAGCACTGGTATCCTCACTAACAGGAGGCGTCTATCTCCTACAGACGCAGCACTGGGATCCTCACTAACAGGAGGCGTCTATCTCCTACAGACACAGCACTGGGATCCTCTCTAACAGGAGACGTCTATCTCCTACAGACACAGCACTGGGATCCTCAGTAACAGGAGGCGTCTATCTCCTACAGACGCAGCACTGGGATCCTCAGTAACAGGAGGCATCTATCTCCTACAGACGCAGCACTGGGATCCTCAGTAACAGGAGGCGTCTATCTCCTACAGACACAGCACTGGGATCCTCACTAACAGGAGGCATCTATCTCCTACAGACACAGCACTGGGATCCTCACTAACAGGAGGCATCTATCTCCTACAGACGCAGCACTGGGATCCTCAGTAACAGGAGGCATCTATCTCCTACAGACACAGCACTGGGATCCTCACTAACAGGAGGCGTCTATCTCCTACAGACGCAGCACTGGGATCCTCAGTAACAGGAGGCGTCTATCTCCTACAGACACAGCACTGGGATCCTCACTAACAGGAGGCATCTATCTCCTACAGACACAGCACTGGGATCCTCACTAACAGGAGGCGTCTATCTCCTACAGACGCAGCACTGGGATCCTCACTAACAGGAGGCATCTATCTCCTACAGACGCAACACTGGGATCCTCACTAACAGGAGGCATCTATCTCCTACAGACACAGCACTGGGATCCTCACTAACAGGAGGCGTCTATCTCCTACTGACGCAGCACTGGGATCCTCAGTAACAGGAGGTGTCTATCTCCTACAGACACAGCACTGGGATCCTCAGTAACAGGAGACGTCTATCTCCTACAGACGCAGCACTGGGATCCTCAGTAACAGGAGGCATCTATCTCCTACAGACACAGCACTGGGATCCTCAGTAACAGGAGGCGTCTATCTCCTACAGACACAGCACTGGGATCCTCACTAACAGGAGGCGTCTATCTCCTACAGACACAGCACTGGGATCCTCACTAACAGGAGGCATCTATCTCCTACAAACGCAGCACTGGGATCCTCACTAACAGGAGGTGTCTATCTCCTACAGACGCAGTACTGGGATCCTCACTAACAGGAGGCATCTATTTCCTACAGACGCAGCACTGGGATCCTCAGTAACAGGAGGCGTCTATCTCCTACAGACATAGCACTGGGATCCTCACTAACAGGAGGCATCTATCTCCTACAGACGCAGCACTGGGATCCTCACTAACAGGAGGCGTCTATCTCCTACAGATGCAGCACTGGGATCCTCACTAACAGGAGGTGTCTATCTCCTACAGACGCAGTACTGGGATCCTCACTAACAAGAGGCATCTATTTCCTACAGACGCAGCACTGGGATCCTCAGTAACAGGAGGCATATATCTCCTACAGACACAGCACCGGGATCCTCACTAACAGGAGGCATCTATCTCCTACAGACGCAGCACTGGGATCCTCACTAACAGGAGGCGTCTATTTCCTACAGATGCAGCACTGGGATCCTCGCTAACAGGAGGCGTCTATCTCCTACAGACGCTGCACATGGATCCTCAGTAACAGGAGGCATCTATATCCTAGAGTAGCAGCACCGGGATCCTCACTAACAGGAGGCGTTTATCTCCTACAGACGCAGCACTGGGATCCTCGCTAACAGGAGGCATCTATCTCCTACAGACACAGCACTGGGATCCTCACTAACAGGAGGCGTCTATCTCCTACAGACGTAGCACTAGGATTCTCACTAACAGGAGGCATCTATCTCCTACAGACACAGCACTAGGATCCTCACTAACAGGAGGCGTCTATCTCCTACAGACGCTGCACATGGATCCTCAGTAACAGGAGGCATCTGTATCCTAGAGTAGCAGCACTGGGATCCTCGCTAACAGGAGGCATCTATCTCCTACACACGTAGCACTGGGATCCTCACTAACAGGAAGCGTCTATCTCCTACAGACGCAGCACTGGGATCCTCACTAACAGGAGGCATCTATCTCCTACAGACATAGCACTAGGATCCTCACTAACAGGAGGCATCTATCTCCTACAGACATAGCACTAGGATCCTCACTAACAGGAGGCATCTATCTCCTAGAGACGCAGCACTGGGATCCTCGCTAACAGGAGGCGTCTATCTCCTACAGACACCGCACTGGGATCCTCACTAACAGGAGGCATCTATCTCCTACAGACATAGCACTAGGATCCTCACTAACAGGAGGCATCTATCTCCTACAGACGCAGCACTGGGATCCTCACTAACAGGAGGCATCTATCTCCTACAGACATAGCACTAGGATCCTCACTAACAGGAGGCGTCTATCTCCTACAGACGCAGCACTGGGATCCTCACTAACAGAAGGCGTCTATCTCCTACACACGCAGCACTGGGATCCTCACTAACAGGAGGCGTCTATCTCCTACATACGTAGCACTAGGATCCTCGCTAACAGGAGGCATCTATCTCCTACAGACGCAGCACTGGTATCCTCACTAACAGAAGGCGTCTATCTCCTACAGACACAGCACTGGGATCCTCACTAACAGGAGGCATCTATCTCCTACAGACACAGCACTGGGATCCTCACTAACAGGAGGCATCTATCTCCTACTGACGCAGCACTGGGATCCTCAGTAACAGGAGGCATCTATCTCCTACAGACGCAGCACTGGGATCCTCAGTAACAGGAGACGTCTATCTCCTACAGACGCAGCACTGGGATCCTCAGTAACAGGAGGCATCTATCTCCTACAGACGCAGCACTGGGATCCTCTCTAACAGGAGACGTCTATCTCCTACAGACGCAGCACTGGGATCCTCAGTAACAGGAGGCATCTATCTCCTACAGACACAGCACTGGGATCCTCACTAACAGGAGGCGTCTATCTCCTACAGACGCAGCACTGGGATCCTCAGTAACAGGAGGCGTCTATCTCCTACAGACACAGCACTGGGATCCTCACTAACAGGAGGCATCTATCTCCTACAGACACAGCACTGGGATCCTCACTAACAGGAGGCGTCTATCTCCTACAGACACAGCACTGGGATCCTCACTAACAGGAGGCATCTATCTCCTACAGACGCAGCACTGGGATCCTCACTAACAGGAGGCATCTATCTCCTACAGACGCAGCACTGGGATCCTCACTAACAGGAGGCATCTATCTCCTACAGACACAGCACTGGGATCCTCACTAACAGGAGGCGTCTATCTCCTACTGACGCAGCACTGGGATCCTCAGTAACAGGAGGTGTCTATCTCCTACAGACACAGCACTGGGATCCTCAGTAACAGGAGACGTCTATCTCCTACAGACGCAGCACTGGGATCCTCAGTAACAGGAGGCATCTATCTCCTACAGACACAGCACTGGGATCCTCAGTAACAGGAGGCGTCTATCTCCTACAGACACAGCACTGGGATCCTCACTAACAGGAGGCGTCTATCTCCTACAGACACAGCACTGGGATCCTCACTAACAGGAGGCATCTATCTCCTACAAACGCAGCACTGGGATCCTCACTAACAGGAGGTGTCTATCTCCTACAGACGCAGTACTGGGATCCTCACTAACAGGAGGCATCTATTTCCTACAGACGCAGCACTGGGATCCTCAGTAACAGGAGGCGTCTATCTCCTACAGACATAGCACTGGGATCCTCACTAACAGGAGGCATCTATCTCCTACAGACGCAGCACTGGGATCCTCACTAACAGGAGGCGTCTATCTCCTACAGATGCAGCACTGGGATCCTCACTAACAGGAGGTGTCTATCTCCTACAGACGCAGTACTGGGATCCTCACTAACAAGAGGCATCTATTTCCTACAGACGCAGCACTGGGATCCTCAGTAACAGGAGGCATATATCTCCTACAGACACAGCACCGGGATCCTCACTAACAGGAGGCATCTATCTCCTACAGACGCAGCACTGGGATCCTCACTAACAGGAGGCGTCTATTTCCTACAGATGCAGCACTGGGATCCTCGCTAACAGGAGGCGTCTATCTCCTACAGACGCTGCACATGGATCCTCAGTAACAGGAGGCATCTATATCCTAGAGTAGCAGCACCGGGATCCTCACTAACAGGAGGCGTCTATCTCCTACAGACGCAGCACTGGGATCCTCGCTAACAGGAGGCATCTATCTCCTACAGACACAGCACTGGGATCCTCACTAACAGGAGGCGTCTATCTCCTACAGACGTAGCACTAGGATTCTCACTAACAGGAGGCATCTATCTCCTACAGACACAGCACTAGGATCCTCACTAACAGGAGGCGTCTATCTCCTACAGACGCTGCACATGGATCCTCAGTAACAGGAGGCATCTGTATCCTAGAGTAGCAGCACTGGGATCCTCGCTAACAGGAGGCATCTATCTCCTACACACGTAGCACTGGGATCCTCACTAACAGGAGGCGTCTATCTCCTACAGACGCAGCACTGGGATCCTCACTAACAGGAGGCATCTATCTCCTACAGACATAGCACTAGGATCCTCACTAACAGGAGGCATCTATCTCCTACAGACATAGCACTAGGATCCTCACTAACAGGAGGCATCTATCTCCTAGAGACGCAGCACTGGGATCCTCGCTAACAGGAGGCGTCTATCTCCTACAGACACCGCACTGGGATCCTCACTAACAGGAGGCATCTATCTCCTACAGACATAGCACTAGGATCCTCACTAACAGGAGGCATCTATCTCCTACAGACGCAGCACTGGGATCCTCACTAACAGGAGGCATCTATCTCCTACAGACATAGCACTAGGATCCTCACTAACAGGAGGCGTCTATCTCCTACAGACGCAGCACTGGGATCCTCACTAACAGAAGGCGTCTATCTCCTACAGACACAGCACTGGGATCCTCACTAACAGGAGGCGTCTATCTCCTACACACGCAGCACTGGGATCCTCACTAACAGGAGGCGTCTATCTCCTACATACGTAGCACTAGGATCCTCGCTAACAGGAGGCATCTATCTCCTACAGACGCAGCACTGGTATCCTCACTAACAGAAGGCGTCTATCTCCTAGAGACGAAGCACTGGGATCCTCGCTAACAGGAGGCGTCTATCTCCTACAGACACCGCACTGGGATCCTCACTAACAGGAGGCGTCTATCTCCTACAGACGCAGCACTGGGATCCTCGCTAAGAGGAGGCGTCTATCTCCTACAGACACCGCACTGGGATCCTCACTAACAGGAGGCATCTATCTCCTACAGACGCAGCACCGGGATCCTCACTAACAGGAGGCATCTATCTCCTAGAGTAGCAGCACTGGGATCCTCGCTAACAGGAGGCATCTATTTCCTACAGATGCAGCACTGGGATCCTCGCTAACAGGAGGCATCTATCTCCTACAGACGCAGCACTGGGATCCTCACTAACAGGAGGCATCTATCTCCTAGAGTAGCAGCACTGGGATCCTCGCTAACAGGAGGCATCTATCTCCTAGAGTAGCAGCACTGGGATCCTCTCTAACAGGAGGCATCTATCTCCTAGAGTAGCAGCACTGGGATCTTCGCTAACAGGAGGCGTCTATCTCCTACAGACGCAGCACTGGGATCCTCACTAACAGGAGGCGTCTATCTCCTACAGACATAGCATTAGGATCCTCACTAACAGGAGGCGTCTATCTCCTACAGACGCAGCACTGGGATCCTCGCTAACAGGAGGCGTCTATCTCCTACAGACACAGCACTGGGATCCTCACTAACAGGAGGCGTCTATTTCCTACAGACGCAGCACTAGGATCCTCACTAACAGGAGGCGTCTATCTCCTACAGACATAGCATTAGGATCCTCACTAACAGGAGGCGTCTATCTCCTACAGACGCAGCACTGGGGTCCTCACTAACAGGAGGCGTCTATCTCCTACAGACATAGCACTGGGATCCTCAATAACAGGAGGCGTTTATCTCCTACAGACGCAGCACTGGGATCCTCACTAACAGGAGGCGTCTATCTCCTACAGACGCAGCACTGGGATTCTCACTAACAGGAGGCATCTATCTCCTACAGACGCAGTACTGGGATCCTCACTAGTAGGAGGCGTTTATCTCCTACAGACGCGGCACTGGGATCCTCACTAACAGGAGGCGTCTATCTCCTACAGACACAGCACTGGGATCCTCACTAACAGGAGCCATCTATCTCCTACAGACACAGCACTGGGATCCTCAGTAACAGGAGGCGTCTATCTCCTACACACACAGCACTGGGATCCTCACTAACAGGAGGCGTCTATCTCCTACAGACACAGCACTGGTATCCTCACTAACAGGAGCCATCTATCTCCTACAGACACAGCACTGGTATCCTCACTAACAGGAGCCATCTATCTCCTACAGACGCAGCACTGGGATCCTCAGTAACAGGAGGCGTCTATCTCCTACAGACGCAGCAATGGGATCCTCAGTAACAGGAGGCGTCTATCTCCTACAGACACAGCACTGGGATCCTCAGTAACAGGAGGCGTCTATCTCCTACACACACAGCACTGGGATCCTCACTAACAGGAGGCGTCTATCTCCTACAGACACAGCACTGGGATCCTCACTAACAGGAGGCGTCTATCTCCTACAGACGCAGCACTGGGATCCTCACTAACAGGAGCCATCTATCTCCTACAGACACAGCACTGGGATCCTCACTAACAGGAGGCGTCTATCTCCTACAGACACAGCACTGGGATCTTCACTAACAGGAGCCATCTATCTCCTACAGACGCAGCACTGGGATCCTCAGTAACAGGAGGCGTCTATCTCCTACAGACGCAGCACTGGTATCCTCACTAACAGGAGGCGTCTATCTCCTACAGACGCAGCACTGGGATCCTCAGTAACAGGAGGCATCTATCTCCTACAGACGCAGCACTGGGATCCTCAGTAACAGGAGGCGTCTATCTCCTACAGACGCAGCACTGGTATCCTCACTAACAGGAGGCGTCTATCTCCTACAGACGCAGCACTGGGATCCTCAGTAACAGGAGGCATCTATCTCCTACAGACGCAGCACTGGTATCCTCACTAACAGGAGGCGTCTATCTCCTACAGACGCAGCACTGGGATCCTCAGTAACAGGAGGCGTCTATCTCCTACAGACACAGCACTGGGATCCTCAGTAACAGGAGGCGTCTATCTCCTACACACGCAGCACTGGGATCCTCAGTAACAGGAGGCGTCTATCTCCTACACACGCAGCACTGGGATCCTCAGTAACAGGAGGCGTCTATCTCCTACAGACACAGCACTGGGATCCTCAGTAACAGGAGGCATCTATCTCCTACACACGCAGCACTGGGATCCTCAGTAACAGGAGGCATCTATCTCCTACACACGCAGCACTGGGATCCTCAGTAACAGGAGGCATCTATCTCCTACACACGCAGCACTGGGATCCTCAGTAACAGGAGGCATCTATCTCCTACACACGCAGCACTGGGATCCTCAGTAACAGGAGGCATCTATCTCCTACACACGCAGCACTGGGATCCTCAGTAACAGGAGGCGTCTATCTCCTACAGACGCAGCACTGGGATCCTCACTAACAGGAGGCGTCTATCTCCTACAGACATAGCACTGGGATCCTCAATAACAGGAGGCGTTTATCTCCTACAGACGCAGCACTGGGATCCTCACTAACAGGAGGCGTCTATCTCCTACAGACGCAGCACTGGGATTCTCACTAACAGGAGGCATCTATCTCCTACAGACGCAGTACTGGGATCCTCACTAGTAGGAGGCGTTTATCTCCTACAGACGCGGCACTGGGATCCTCACTAACAGGAGGCGTCTATCTCCTACAGACACAGCACTGGGATCCTCACTAACAGGAGCCATCTATCTCCTACAGACACAGCACTGGGATCCTCAGTAACAGGAGGCGTCTATCTCCTACACACACAGCACTGGGATCCTCACTAACAGGAGGCGTCTATCTCCTACAGACACAGCACTGGTATCCTCACTAACAGGAGCCATCTATCTCCTACAGACACAGCACTGGTATCCTCACTAACAGGAGCCATCTATCTCCTACAGACGCAGCACTGGGATCCTCAGTAACAGGAGGCGTCTATCTCCTACAGACGCAGCAATGGGATCCTCAGTAACAGGAGGCGTCTATCTCCTACAGACACAGCACTGGGATCCTCAGTAACAGGAGGCGTCTATCTCCTACACACACAGCACTGGGATCCTCACTAACAGGAGGCGTCTATCTCCTACAGACACAGCACTGGGATCCTCACTAACAGGAGGCGTCTATCTCCTACAGACGCAGCACTGGGATCCTCACTAACAGGAGCCATCTATCTCCTACAGACACAGCACTGGGATCCTCACTAACAGGAGGCGTCTATCTCCTACAGACACAGCACTGGGATCTTCACTAACAGGAGCCATCTATCTCCTACAGACGCAGCACTGGGATCCTCAGTAACAGGAGGCGTCTATCTCCTACAGACGCAGCACTGGTATCCTCACTAACAGGAGGCGTCTATCTCCTACAGACGCAGCACTGGGATCCTCAGTAACAGGAGGCATCTATCTCCTACAGACGCAGCACTGGGATCCTCAGTAACAGGAGGCGTCTATCTCCTACAGACGCAGCACTGGTATCCTCACTAACAGGAGGCGTCTATCTCCTACAGACGCAGCACTGGGATCCTCAGTAACAGGAGGCATCTATCTCCTACAGACGCAGCACTGGTATCCTCACTAACAGGAGGCGTCTATCTCCTACAGACGCAGCACTGGGATCCTCAGTAACAGGAGGCGTCTATCTCCTACAGACACAGCACTGGGATCCTCAGTAACAGGAGGCGTCTATCTCCTACACACGCAGCACTGGGATCCTCAGTAACAGGAGGCGTCTATCTCCTACACACGCAGCACTGGGATCCTCAGTAACAGGAGGCGTCTATCTCCTACAGACACAGCACTGGGATCCTCAGTAACAGGAGGCATCTATCTCCTACACACGCAGCACTGGGATCCTCAGTAACAGGAGGCATCTATCTCCTACACACGCAGCACTGGGATCCTCAGTAACAGGAGGCATCTATCTCCTACACACGCAGCACTGGGATCCTCAGTAACAGGAGGCGTCTATCTCCTACAGACGCAGCACTGGGATCCTCACTAACAGGAGGCGTCTATCTCCTACAGACGCAGCACTGGGATCCTCACTAACAGGAGGCGTCTATCTCCTACAGACACAGCACTGGGATCCTCAGTAACAGGAGGCGTCTATCTCCTACAGACACAGCACTGGGATCCTCACTAACAGGAGGCGTCTATCTCCTACAGACGCAGCACTGGGATCCTCACTAACAGGAGGCGTCTATCTCCTACAGACACAGCACTGGGATCCTCACTAACAGGAGGCATCTATCTCCTACACACACAGCACTGGGATCCTCACTAACAGGAGGCGTCTATCTCCTACAGACGCAGCACTGGGATCCTCACTAACAGGAGGCGTCTATCTCCTACAGACGCAGCACTGGGATCCTCACTAACAGGAGGCGTCTATCTCCTACAGATGCAGCACCGGGATCCTCGCTAACAGGAGGCGTCTATCTCCTACAGACGCAGCACCGGGATCCTCGCTAACAGGAGGCGTCTATCTCCTACAGATGCAGCACCGGGATCCTCGCTAACAGGAGGCGTCTATCTCCTACAGACGCAGCACTGGGATCCTCACTAACAGGAGGCGTCTATCTCCTACAGATGCAGCACCGGGATCCTCGCTAACAGGAGGCATCTATCTCCTAGAGTAGCAGCACCGGGATCTTCGCTAACAGGAGGCGTCTATCTCCTACAGACGCAGCACTGGGATCCTCACTAACAGGAGGCGTCTATCTCCTACACACGCAGCACTGGGATCCTCAGTAACAGGAGGCATCTATCTCCTACAGACGCAGCAGTGGGATCCTCGCTAACAGGAGGCGTTTATCTCCTACAGACGCAGCACTGGGATCCTCACTAACAGGAGGCGTCTATCTCCAACAGACGCAGTACTCGGATCCTCACTAACAGGAGGCGTCTATTTCCTACAGACGCAGCACTAGGATCCTCACTAACAGGAGGCGTCTATCTCCTACAGACACAGCACTGGGATCCTCACTAACAGGAGGCGTCTATCTCCTACAGACGCAGTACTCGGATCCTCACTAACAGGAGGCGTCTATCTCCTACAGACGCAGCACTGGGATCCTCACTAACAGGAGGCGTCTATCTCCTATAGACACAGCACTGGGATCCTCACTAACAGGAGGCGTCTATCTCCTACAGACATAGCACTGGGATCCTCAATAACAGGAGGCGTTTATCTCCTACAGACACAGCACTGGGATCCTCACTAACAGGAGGTGTCTATCTCCTACAGACGCAGCACTGGGATCCTCACTAACAGGAGGTGTCTATCTCCTACAGACGCAGCACTGGGATCCTCACTAACAGGAGGTGTCTATCTCCTACAGACGCAGCACTGGGATCCTCACTAGTAGGAGGCGTCTATCTCCTACAGACGCAGCACTGGGATTCTCACTAACAGGAGGCATCTATCTCCTACAGACGCAGCACCGGGATCCTCATTAACAGGAGGCGTTTATCTCCTACAGATGCAGCACTGGGATCCTTGCTACCAGGAGGCGTCTATCTCCTACAGATGCAGCACTGGGATCCTCACTAACAGGAGGTGTCTATCTCCTACAGACGCAGCACTGGGATCCTCAGTAACAGGAGGCGTCTATCTCCTACAGACACAGCACTGGGATCCTCACTAACAGGAGGCGTCTATCTCCTACAGACGCAGCACTGGGATCCTCACTAACAGGAGGCGTCTATCTCCTACAGACGCAGTACTCGGATCCTCACTAACAGGAGGCGTCTATTTCCTACAGACGCAGCACTAGGATCCTCACTAACAGGAGGCGTCTATCTCCTACAGACGCAGCAGTGGGATCCTCGCTAACAGGAGACGTCTATCTCCTACAGACGCAGCACTGGGATCCTCACTAACAGGAGGTGTCTATTTCCTACAGACGCAGCACAAGGATCCTCACTAACAGGAGGCGTCTATCTCCTACAGACGTAGCACTGGGATCCTTGCTACCAGGAGGCGTTTATCTCCTACAGATGCAGCACTGGGATCCTTACTAGTAGGAGGCGTCTATCTCCTACAGACGCAGCACTGGGATCCTCAGTAACAGGAGGCGTTTATCTCCTACAGACGCAGCACTGGGATCCTCACTAACAGGAGGCGTCTATCTCCTACAGACGCAGCACTGGGATCCTCAGTAACAGGAGGCGTCTATCTCCTACAGACGCAGCACTGGGATCCTCACTAGCAGGAGGCGTCTATCTCCTACAGATGCAGCACTGGGATCCTCACTAGCAGGAGGCGTTTATCTCCTACAGACGCAGCACTGGGATTCTCACTAACAGGAGGCGTCTATCTCCTACAGACACAGCACTGGGATTCTAACTAACAGGAGGCGTCTATCTCCTACAGACGCAGCACTGGGATCCTCACTAACAGGAGGCGTCTATCTCCTACAGACACAGCACTGGGATCCTCACTAACAGGAGGCGTCTATCTCCTACAGACACAGCACTGGGATCCTCGCTAACAGGAGGCGTCTATCTACTACAGACACAGCACTGGGATCCTCACTAACAGGAGGGGTCTATCTCCTACAGACACAGCACTGGGATCCTCACTAACAAGAGGTGTCTATCTCCTACAGACGCGGAACTGGGATCCTCACTAACAGGAGGCATCTATCTCCTACACACGTAGCACTGGGATCCTTGCTACCAGGAGGCGTTTATCTCCTACAGATGCAGCACTGGGATCCTTACTAGTAGGAGGCGTCTATCTCCTACAGACACAGCACTGGGATTCTAACTAACAGGAGGCATCTATCTCCTACAGACGCAGCACTGGGATCCTCACTAACAGGAGGCATCTATCTCCTACAGATGCAGCACTGGGATCCTCAGTAACAGGAGGCGTCTATCTCCTACAGACGCAGCACTGGGATCCTTGCTACCAGGAGGCGTCTATCTCCTACAGACACAGCACAGGGATCCTCACTTACAGGAGGCGTCTATCTCCTACACACACAGCACTGGGATCCTCACTAACAGGAGGCATCTATCTCCTACAGACGAAGCACTGGGATCCTCACTAACAGAAGGCGTCTATCTCCTACAGACACAGCACTGGGATCCTCACTAACAGGAGGCGTCTATCTCCTACAGACGAAGCACTGGGATCCTCACTAACAGAAGGCGTCTATCTCCTACAGACGCAGCACCGGGATCCTCACTAACAGGAGGCGTTTATCTCCTACAGATGCAGCACTGGGATCCTTGCTAACAGGAGGCATCTATCTCCTACAGATGCAGCACTGGGATCCTTGCTAACAGGAGGCGTCTATCTCCTACAGACGCAGCAGTGGGATTCTCACTAACAGGAGGCATCTATCTCCTACAGACGCGGAACTGGGATCCTCACTAACAGGAGGCGTTTATCTCCTACAGACACAGCACTGGGATCCTCACTAACAGGAGGCATCTATCTCCTACACACGTAGCACTGGGATCCTTGCTACCAGGAGGCGTTTATCTCCTACAGATGCAGCACTGGGATCCTTACTAGTAGGAGGCGTCTATCTCCTACAGACACAGCACTGGGATTCTAACTAACAGGAGGCATCTATCTCCTACAGACGCAGCACTGGGATCCTCACTAACAGGAGGCGTCTATCTCCTACAGACGCAGCACTGGGATCCTCACTAACAGGAGGCGTCTATCTCCTACAGATGCAGCACCGGGATCCTCGCTAACAGGAGGCATCTATCTCCTAGAGTAGCAGCACCGGGATCTTCGCTAACAGGAGGCGTCTATCTCCTACAGACGCAGCACTGGGATCCTCACTAACAGGAGGCGTCTATCTCCTACACACGCAGCACTGGGATCCTCAGTAACAGGAGGCATCTATCTCCTACAGACGCAGCAGTGGGATCCTCGCTAACAGGAGGCGTTTATCTCCTACAGACGCAGCACTGGGATCCTCACTAACAGGAGGCGTCTATCTCCAACAGACGCAGTACTCGGATCCTCACTAACAGGAGGCGTCTATTTCCTACAGACGCAGCACTAGGATCCTCACTAACAGGAGGCGTCTATCTCCTACAGACACAGCACTGGGATCCTCACTAACAGGAGGCGTCTATCTCCTACAGACGCAGTACTCGGATCCTCACTAACAGGAGGCGTCTATCTCCTACAGACGCAGCACTGGGATCCTCACTAACAGGAGGCGTCTATCTCCTATAGACACAGCACTGGGATCCTCACTAACAGGAGGCGTCTATCTCCTACAGACATAGCACTGGGATCCTCAATAACAGGAGGCGTTTATCTCCTACAGACACAGCACTGGGATCCTCACTAACAGGAGGTGTCTATCTCCTACAGACGCAGCACTGGGATCCTCACTAACAGGAGGTGTCTATCTCCTACAGACGCAGCACTGGGATCCTCACTAACAGGAGGTGTCTATCTCCTACAGACGCAGCACTGGGATCCTCACTAGTAGGAGGCGTCTATCTCCTACAGACGCAGCACTGGGATTCTCACTAACAGGAGGCATCTATCTCCTACAGACGCAGCACCGGGATCCTCATTAACAGGAGGCGTTTATCTCCTACAGATGCAGCACTGGGATCCTTGCTACCAGGAGGCGTCTATCTCCTACAGATGCAGCACTGGGATCCTCACTAACAGGAGGTGTCTATCTCCTACAGACGCAGCACTGGGATCCTCAGTAACAGGAGGCGTCTATCTCCTACAGACACAGCACTGGGATCCTCACTAACAGGAGGCGTCTATCTCCTACAGACGCAGCACTGGGATCCTCACTAACAGGAGGCGTCTATCTCCTACAGACGCAGTACTCGGATCCTCACTAACAGGAGGCGTCTATTTCCTACAGACGCAGCACTAGGATCCTCACTAACAGGAGGCGTCTATCTCCTACAGACGCAGCAGTGGGATCCTCGCTAACAGGAGACGTCTATCTCCTACAGACGCAGCACTGGGATCCTCACTAACAGGAGGTGTCTATTTCCTACAGACGCAGCACAAGGATCCTCACTAACAGGAGGCGTCTATCTCCTACAGACGTAGCACTGGGATCCTTGCTACCAGGAGGCGTTTATCTCCTACAGATGCAGCACTGGGATCCTTACTAGTAGGAGGCGTCTATCTCCTACAGACGCAGCACTGGGATCCTCAGTAACAGGAGGCGTTTATCTCCTACAGACGCAGCACTGGGATCCTCACTAACAGGAGGCGTCTATCTCCTACAGACGCAGCACTGGGATCCTCAGTAACAGGAGGCGTCTATCTCCTACAGACGCAGCACTGGGATCCTCACTAGCAGGAGGCGTCTATCTCCTACAGATGCAGCACTGGGATCCTCACTAGCAGGAGGCGTTTATCTCCTACAGACGCAGCACTGGGATTCTCACTAACAGGAGGCGTCTATCTCCTACAGACACAGCACTGGGATTCTAACTAACAGGAGGCGTCTATCTCCTACAGACGCAGCACTGGGATCCTCACTAACAGGAGGCGTCTATCTCCTACAGACACAGCACTGGGATCCTCACTAACAGGAGGCGTCTATCTCCTACAGACACAGCACTGGGATCCTCGCTAACAGGAGGCGTCTATCTACTACAGACACAGCACTGGGATCCTCACTAACAGGAGGGGTCTATCTCCTACAGACACAGCACTGGGATCCTCACTAACAAGAGGTGTCTATCTCCTACAGACGCGGAACTGGGATCCTCACTAACAGGAGGCATCTATCTCCTACACACGTAGCACTGGGATCCTTGCTACCAGGAGGCGTTTATCTCCTACAGATGCAGCACTGGGATCCTTACTAGTAGGAGGCGTCTATCTCCTACAGACACAGCACTGGGATTCTAACTAACAGGAGGCATCTATCTCCTACAGACGCAGCACTGGGATCCTCACTAACAGGAGGCATCTATCTCCTACAGATGCAGCACTGGGATCCTCAGTAACAGGAGGCGTCTATCTCCTACAGACGCAGCACTGGGATCCTTGCTACCAGGAGGCGTCTATCTCCTACAGACACAGCACAGGGATCCTCACTTACAGGAGGCGTCTATCTCCTACACACACAGCACTGGGATCCTCACTAACAGGAGGCATCTATCTCCTACAGACGAAGCACTGGGATCCTCACTAACAGAAGGCGTCTATCTCCTACAGACACAGCACTGGGATCCTCACTAACAGGAGGCGTCTATTTCCTACAGACGAAGCACTGGGATCCTCACTAACAGAAGGCGTCTATCTCCTACAGACGCAGCACCGGGATCCTCACTAACAGGAGGCGTTTATCTCCTACAGATGCAGCACTGGGATCCTTGCTAACAGGAGGCATCTATCTCCTACAGATGCAGCACTGGGATCCTTGCTAACAGGAGGCGTCTATCTCCTACAGACGCAGCAGTGGGATTCTCACTAACAGGAGGCATCTATCTCCTACAGACGCGGAACTGGGATCCTCACTAACAGGAGGCGTTTATCTCCTACAGACACAGCACTGGGATCCTCACTAACAGGAGGCATCTATCTCCTACACACGTAGCACTGGGATCCTTGCTACCAGGAGGCGTTTATCTCCTACAGATGCAGCACTGGGATCCTTACTAGTAGGAGGCGTCTATCTCCTACAGACACAGCACTGGGATTCTAACTAACAGGAGGCATCTATCTCCTACAGACGCAGCACTGGGATCCTCACTAACAGGAGGCGTCTATCTCCTACAGACGCGGCACTGGGATCCTCAGTAACAGGAGGCGTCTATCTCCTACAGACGCAGCACTGGGATCCTTGCTACCAGGAGGCGTCTATCTCCTACAGACACAGCACTGGTATCCTCAGTAACAGGAGGCGTCTATCTCCTACAGACACAGCACTGGGATCCTCACTAACAGGAGGCGTCTATCTCCTACACACACAGCACTGGGATCCTCACTAACAGGAGGCGTCTATCTCCTACAGACGAAGCACTGGGATCCTCACTAACAGAAGGCGTCTATCTCCTACAGACACAGCACTGGGATCCTCACTAACAGGAGGCGTCTATCTCCTACACACGTAGCACCGGGATCCTCAGTAACAGGAGGCGTCTATCTCCTACAGACGCAGCACTGGGATCCTAACTAACAGGAGGCATCTATTTCCTACAGATGCAGCACTGGGATCCTCACTAACAAGAGGTGTCTATCTCCTACAGACACAGCACTGGGATCCTCACTAACAAGAGGTGTCTATCTCCTACAGACGCAGCACTGGGATCCTCACTAACAGGAGGCGTCTATCTCCTACAGACACAGCACTGGGATCCTCAGTAACAGGAGGCGTCTATCTCCTACAGACGCAGCACTGGGATCCTCAGTAACAGGGGGCGTCTATCTCCTACAGACGCAGCACTGGGATCCTCACTAACAGGAGGTGTCTATCTCCTACAGACACAGCACTGGGATCCTCACTAACAGGAGGCGTCTATCTCCTACAGACACAGCACTGGGATCCTCACTAACAGGAGGCGTCTATCTCCTACAGACGCAGCACTGGGATCCTCACTAACAGGAGGTGTCTATCTCCTACAGACACAGCACTGGGATCCTCACTAACAGGAGGCGTCTATCTCCTACAGACACAGCACTGGGATCCTCACTAACAGGAGGCGTCTATCTCCTACAGATGCAGCACCGGGATCCTCAGTAACAGGAGGCGTCTATCTCCTACAGACGCAGCACCGGGATCCTCACTAACAGGAGACGTCTATCTCCTACAGACACAGCACCGGGATCCTCACTAACAGGAGGCGTCTATCTCCTACAGACACAGCACTGGGATCCTCAGTAACAGGAGGCGTCTATCTCCTACAGACGCAGCACCGGGATCCTCACTAACAGGAGGCATCTATCTCCTACAGACGCAGCACTGGGATCCTCACTAACAGGAGGCGTCTATCTCCTACAGACACAGCACTGGGATCCTCACTAACAGGAGGTGTCTATCTCCTACAGACGCAGCACTGGGATCCTCAGTAACAGGAGGCGTCTATCTCCTACACACGCAGCACTGGGATCCTCAGTAACAGGAGGTGTCTATCTCCTACAGACACAGCACTGGGATCCTCAGTAACAGGAGGTGTCTATCTCCTACAGACGCAGCACCAGGATCCTCACTAACAGGAGGCATCTATCTCCTACAGACACAGCACTGGGATCCTCAGTAACAGGAGGTGTCTATCTCCTACAGACGCAGCACTGGGATCCTCTCTAACAGGAGGCATCTATCTCCTACAGACGCAGCACTGGGATCCTCAGTAACAGGAGGCGTCTATCTCCTACAGACACAGCACTGGGATCCTCACTAACAGGAGGTGTCTATCTCCTACAGATGCAGCACTGGGATCCTCAGTAACAGGAGGCGTCTATCTCCTACAGACACAGCACTGGGATCCTCGCTAACAGGAGGCGTCTATCTCCTACAGACGCAGCACTGGGATCCTCACTAACAGGAGGCGTCTATCTCCTACAGACACAGCACTGGGGTCCTCAGTAACAGGAGGCATCTATCTCCTACAGACGCAGCACTGGGATCCTCAGTAACAGGAGGCGTCTATCTCCTACAGACATAGCACTGGGATCCTCACTAACAGGAGGCGTCTATCTCCTACAGACGTAGCACTGGGATCCTCACTAACAGGAGGCGTCTATCTCCTACAGACACAGCACTGGGGTCCTCAGTAACAGGAGGCATCTATCTCCTACAGACGCAGCACCAGGATCCTCACTAACAGGAGGCGTCTATCTCCTACTGACACAGCACTGGGATCCTCAGTAACAGGAGGTGTCTATCTCCTACAGACGCAGCACTGGGATCCTCTCTAACAGGAGGCATCTATCTCCTACAGACGCAGCACTGGGATCCTCAGTAACAGGAGGTGTCTATCTCCTACAGACGCAGCACTGGGATCCTCTCTAACAGGAGGCATCTATCTCCTACAGACGCAGCACCGGGATCCTCAGTAACAGGAGGCATCTATCTCCTACAGACGCAGCACTGGGATCCTCAGTAACAGGAGGCGTCTATCTCCTACAGACATAGCACTGGGATCCTCACTAACAGGAGACGTCTATCTCCTACAGACGTAGCACTGGGATCCTCACTAACAGGAGGCGTCTATCTCCTACAGACACAGCACTGGGGTCCTCAGTAACAGGAGGCATCTATCTCCTACAGACGCAGCACCAGGATCCTCACTAACAGGAGGCGTCTATCTCCTACTGACACAGCACTGGGATCCTCAGTAACAGGAGGTGTCTATCTCCTACAGACGCAGCACTGGGATCCTCTCTAACAGGAGGCATCTATCTCCTACAGACGCAGCACTGGGATCCTCAGTAACAGGAGGCGTCTATCTCCTACAGACACAGCACTGGGATCCTCACTAACAGGAGGCGTCTATCTCCTACAGACGCAGCACTGGGATCCTCTCTAACAGGAGGCATCTATCTCCTACAGACGCAGCACCGGGATCCTCAGTAACAGGAGGCATCTATCTCCTACAGACGCAGCACTGGGATCCTCACTAACAGGAGGCGTCTATCTCCTACAGACACAGCACTGGGATCCTCACTAACAGGAGGCGTCTATCTCCTACAGACACAGCACTGGGATCCTCACTAACAGGAGGCATCTATCTCCTACAGACACAGCACTGGGATCCTCACTAACAGGAGGCGTCTATCTCCTACAGATGCCCCTTGTTGCATTTGAATTTTAATGCCACGGAATTGTACAGCTGCTTCCTGGCGACTGTGCAATTCCTTACAAACATGAATCATACCCATTGTTCTGTACTGGGCAGCCCCAGTTGCGGTATGACAGAGGCGTGTCAGGGTAATGGCAGCAGGATGCCTGAGAAGAAGAGATATTCTCCGGCTGGAGCCCCTTTGAGGAACCTGTGAGCCCCCAGATTAACAGAGGGCAGCTAAACAATAATTCTCACTTAGGGGGACGTGTATTTTGCCTTCCAAAGAGGACAAGTGGAGCCATCGCCCCTAGCAACCAGATTACATCTATCATTTATCTAGTACAGGCTATAAAATAATAGCTACATCTGATTGGTTGATATGGACAACTTCTGCACTTACCCTCTTTGGAAGGTTGGATACAGGTGTGGTTAAATAGATCTACCGTAAAAAGATAGACAGTCAATAGGTTAACCTTAAACGGTCAACAGGGTCTAACGACTGACATGAAAATGGTCGACACAAGTTGTTTTTCTTAGTTGTTTTGAGTCATTTTGTATATTTCAGCATGTCTGAGCCAAATTAGTGTTAACGTATACCATCGCGCAGCTTGCTATTCCCCATCGTAGTCCATGTGGATGGAAAATGATGAAAAAGTTGAAAGAAAAAACACAATCTTGTGTCGAACATTCTCATGTTGACCTTAAGCACCGGCTATCTTTTACCAGCTGACCTTTTCACCCTGTCGGACAATTGGGGACAACCTACTGACTTTGTACTGTACATCTATGCAGCGGACACCGTTTGATACATTTCCCCCAAACGTCAGTGTTAGTTGCCGTTGGCATTAGCTGTAACGCAGACAGACTCTGTCGCCGTCATTTACATGTAACTATGATATTGGGAAGGTCCTCTGATGAGATTTACTATCCTGTTTATTTCCCCAACTTTTAGTGTCACCTTCAGCTTCTCTTCCTTTAGAACGTGGTGTCAGATGGTGGAAAGTAATACATCTGATTCATGCGCTGAAGGTCAGTAATAAATTACGGATATAATACATGATTTTCTGACACTTTTATGTCCTACACATTTGATATATGTCTCTCTCTATTTTTTACTTTCTCTGCCAAAACATTGTCTGCTCTATATAACCTCATTTACTTAAATATGTTCTTTGCTGAATGGAAGAGGAAACATTATTTAAGATGGCAAACGCAGCGCCAGTGCTGCGGCTTCATGGCGCACAGGGCACGGCGTATATAGTCACAAAGTTACTGACACTAGGGGTCATTTACTAAGCGGCGGCATTTACACCATTATTACTAACAGTGCCGTAACGAGACATTTTAGCGCTGTGTGATGTTTTGATAAATCTCACCCTATGTTTGCTAGAGGAAACATCACACCAGCGCCATAACTAGACATTTTAGCGGACACAGAGGGGGATCTTTCGGATCTCTTCTCAGGGATTTCTGTGAAAATAAGCCCATAGTATAGGCAACTCCATCTATAGATGCTGTTTGCCTATGGGGCACAAGCTCCGGAAAGCTTGGTGCACATGGAGATTGTGGACATCCTCCGAAAATGCAATTTAGTGCTTAGTACATCCAGACCATTGCAAAATACAGGGAGGCATTAATGCACAATGGGGTGTGTGCGCACTGGGCCCCCCTCCTCTGAGCAGCGGGCCGCCTCAGCCCTACATATTATTACCCAGGGGTGTAGAGAGCTGGTCTAGGTGGGAGTGTAGTCTAATTGCAGGAGGCATGGCCATGTCTCCTTAGTAAAAAATAGGGGGAAAAGTATTTCCAGCGCCGCAATCTGAACAGGGGACAAATCCCGGGAGAGGGGGGCAATCAGTGTGATTGATACCGCCCCCGGCACAGTGCTCCTTTTGACGTATAACTTTGAATTCTTATAGCTAATTAGTCCTGGAAACAAGAAACTAATAAAATAAGCATCTGTAGACTTGTCCAGAGCATAGAAGCTGCTGTAAATCTTGTATAAACGTGTAACATGGCGTGAATAGTGCGACCTTATCTCATACAACAAAAACACTGAATACTATTATTATTTCTATATCATATTTATTATTCATTTTCCAGGAAGGAAGTAATTTGGGGTGGCAAATTTCACAACACAGAGAATGTTGTATAAATACACAAAATATGGTCCCTATTCTGTTCATAGTGACTAGACAGAGTGGTGAATTGATATCAGTGTTATGTTAATTAATTCAATAATTGGTCTAGATTTATCCAAATTTTGCAGAATAATTTATCCCCTAGAAAATCAGTGTTGGAAACGTAAAGAGGCCCATTAGCCAGGATCGGCGCATGCCCTGTGTCCGTGTCCTTATAATAAGTGTTCATGAACCCTTTGCAGACCTGTCTTCTGCTACTTGTACCTGTGATGTGACTTATCCTGGTTCTCTGACCAATCCAGTCTTCATATCAGGCATGGCCACAAAAGGGTGATTGTGCCCAGATGGCCCCAAAGAAGCAAGGCCAGTGCTAGTGCTACTGAAGTTGATGCCTTGTCACCTTCTCTAGGATACAACAATGTGTCACGCTCGGCGTAAGTTGAGGTTCCGACAACAGAGTTTTCGCTGAAGGGACAGCTACCTGTGAGGAGAGTAAACGAGGTGGCTGAATGTAATTCCTCCTCATGGGGTGGAAGCCAAACTAAGTGTTAACGTTGGCCAGAGGGCGTAAAGAAAAGGAGGACTTTATAGGAAGATAACTGTAGTTTTAATGAATAATCAGGCTGTGCGCGAATATTGGAGCAATAGAAGAAGCTGGAAGAATTAGAGTCTATGGTTAAATGACTTGAAGAGTGAAGCTGAAGAACTCCGGTAAAGAAGAACTGAAGACTGTGTTTTATGATTAAAAGACGAGGCTGAAGAACTTGGACTTTAAAGAAATGAAGACGTGGTTTGTGATTGAAAGACGAGGCTGAAGAACTTGGACTTTGAAGAAATGAAGACGTCTGCGGGAACCGCCGTTAGCACCTGGAGCTCCTCTACGACCTGGGACCCCGTGAGCGATTCCACGAGTGGCAAAGGACTTAGACCGCAGGACTGCAGCAGCGTTTAGGTAACCGATGGATGAGAGCAACCAGGACCAGGGAACCAGAATTAACCTGGGAGGACAGAGCTGGAGAACCTTTCACAAGGAGGTAACTTGAAGCACTGGCACTATCCCTCTGAGCCAGCCCCCTTTTGTAAGGGGAGAAAACACAGGATTGGCTGGACACAGATTGGGAACTTTATTGGTAATACTCTGGTCTCCAACATGGCTGCCCCCAGCACAGGAGACATACTTAGCTGATAGCACACAGCTTTAGCCAGCTTCTGTCTCTGACACACTATACTGTGTCACCACTAGAGGACCTTACCGCAGCGATCCTCGCCGCAAGCGCCCGGATTTCCAGACCCTCGGCCCCCAGCTCTTGGCAGCCGCACATCAGTCCAGAAGGAGCCGCCGCAAGCAGCTCCCTGCCGCCGCAGCCGTGCCAACCAGCGGGACGGTAACCCGCGGGAGCACCCGCCGGAGGTAAGGCTCCGGAGCCTGACACAATGTAATGAGTAGAGATGAGCGGTCCAGATTCCAAGGAATCCAATACGCTCTCAACAATGAGGATCCGGCAGTCTTGGATCCCACGACGAGACCGAACGTCATCCTCCCAGGGTTGGATGCTCGCGGGACTTGGATTTCATAAAAAGGTGCTGCGGCCGGGACTCGGCGCCTTTGCACTGATGCACGCTGCTGTTTGTTGCACAAGCTCTGCTGCATTGGCTGTGCTGTGTCCAGACTCAATAGTGGCTGTGCTCTGTATAGTCACTGTGTATAGGGAGCATGCTTATGCTATGCAGCGCTGTACTTTGCTGTAAATTGTATTGTTTGGTAAACTTTACCCTAGTTTTTTGAGATTTTTGCTAATTTATTAAAAATATAAATCTAAGAAATCACATGTCATGTACATAAGTATTCACAGCCTTTGCTCAATACTTTGTTGATGCAGCTTTGGCAGCAATTACAGCCTCAAGTCTTTTTGAATATGATGCCACAAGCTTGGCACACCTATCTTTGGGCAGAGTCGCCCACCTCTTTGCAGCACCTCTCAAGCTCCATCAGGTTGGATGGGAAGCGTCGGTGCACAGCCATTTTCAGATCTCCTCAGAGATGTTCAATCAGATTTAAGTCTGGGCTCTGGCTGGGCCACTCAAGGACATTCACAGAGTTGTCCTGAAGCCACTCCTTTCATATCTTGGCTGTGTGCTTAGCGTCGTTGTCCTGCTGAAAGATGAACCATCGCCCCAGTCTGAGGTCAAGAGCACTCTGGAGCAGGTTTTCATCCAGGATGTCTCTGTACATTGCTGCATTCATCTTTCCCTCTATCCTGACTAGTCTCCGAGTTCCTGCCGCTGAAAAACATCCCCACAGCGTGATGCTGCCACCACCATGCTTCACTGTAGGGATGGTATTGGCCTGGTGATGAGTTGTGTCTGGTTTCCTCCAAACATCACGCCTGGCATTCACGCCAAAGAGTTCAATCTTTGTCTCATTAGACCAGAGAATTTTGTTTCTCAAGGTCTGAGAGTCCTTCAGGTGCATTTTGGCAAACTCCAGGCGGGCTGCCATGTGCTTTTTACTAAGGAGTGGCTTCTGTCTGGCAACTCTATTATAAAGGCCTGATTGGTGGATTGCTGCGGAGATGGTTGTCCTTTTGGAAGATTCTCCTCTCTCCACAGAGGAATGCTGTAGCTCTGATAGAGTGACCATCAGGTTCTTGGTCACCTCCCTTGTAATCCACGTACTTGGCAAAAAAACAAACCGAAAAACCCGAACCACGCACTGAAAGGGGTCCCATGTTTACACATGGGACCCCTTTCCCCGGCTGCCGGGATCCCCCGTGACTCCTGTCACAGAGAGTCCCTTCAGCCAATCAGGGAGCGCCACGTTGTGGCACTCTCCTGATTGCCTGTGCGCTCCTGAGCTGTAATTCAGTCTGCGCACGGCAGAGATACATTGTAGTGCATATTATTATTATTATAGGCGCTACATTGTATCCAATGGTGGGAACTTTGCGGTCAGCGGTTGACCGCGAGTAACCTCACCGCTGACTGCAGAGTTCCCACCATTGGATACAATGTAGCGCCTATGCGCTACATTGTATCTCTGCCGTGCGCAGCCTGACTGACAGCCCAGGAGCGCACAGGCAATCAGGAGAGTGCCACAACGTGGCGCTCCCTGATTGGCTGAAGGGACTCTCTGTGACAGGAGTCACGGGGGTCCCGGCAGTCGGGGAAAGGGGTCCCATGTGTAAACATGGGACCCCTTTCAGTGCGTGGTTCGGGTTTTTCAGTTTGTTTTTTTGCCAAGTACGTGGATTACAAGCTCAGAAGAGGACCGATCTACACTGGATTTTTGTGAGTATAATTTTATTTTCAGGTACCCCATGGATTCTACTTGGAGAAGTGGACCGACCCTCGTGTGAACATAGGTAAGTATGTGTGAATGTAGGTGTGCATGTATGTAATAAAGTTTTACTTTCAAGGTGTGTGAGTTCTGTTTTTATTTGGGTATTTATTTTGTAGTAGTACTACAGGTACCAGCGGGCCCGTTTTTCCACCGCATGCTGGTGCTTGTGGTTCTCCAAGTACCAGCTTGCGGGGGAGGCTTGATGAGACTTGTAGTACTGCTACAAAAAACAATATTCTATTTTTTTCACAAGGCTATCAGCCCCCCATCCGCCGCCCTTGGATGGGGGGGGGGGACGACAGCCTCGGGCTTCACCCCTGGCCCTTGGGTGGCTGGAGGGGGGTGACCCCTTGATTTAAGGGGTCGCCACTCCTCCAGGGTACCCCGGCCAGGGGTGACTAGTTAGTGATTTAATGCCAGGGCCGCAGGGACCTATATAAATGTGTCCCCCGGCTGTGGCATTATCTCTCTGACTAGTGGAGCCTGGTGCTGGTGTGAAAAATACGGGGGACCCCTACGCTTTTTGTCCCCCGTATTTTTGGCACCAGGACCAGGCGCAGAGCCCGGTGCTGGTTGTTAAAATATGGGGGAACACCTGTCAATTTCCCCCCCATATTTTTGCAACCAGGACTGGCTCAAAGAGCCCGAGGCTGGTTGTGCTTAGGAGGGGGGACCCCACGCTATTTTTTTCTTGATTTTTAACACTTTAATTTTTTTTAAAAGGTGCACAATGAAGTCCTGCACGGATCTCACAGATCCGGCCGGGATTTCTTGTGTTTTGTCAGGCAGTGTTTTACTCATCACTCCCGTAAAACACTGCCTGACATTATGAATCACATCGACATCGGAAAATACGAATTTGGAAAAGTCGGCAGCTTAGTGAATGACCGTATCAGGATTCAAAAAGTTGCAGTAAAATGCACCCGATACCATTCGAGATCAAACACCCTTAAAAACGGCAATAACACGAATCTTTGTAAATATACCCCTTGGTGGTTTCGAACTTCTTCCATTTACAGATGATGGAGGCCACTGTGCTCATTGGAACCTTCAAAGCAGCAGATATTTTTCTGTAACCTTTCTCAGATTTGTGCCACGAGACAATATTGTCTCGGTGGTCTAAAGACAATTTCTTTGACTTCAAGCTTGGTTTGTACACAGACATGCACTGTCAAGAGTGGGACCTTATAGGTGTGTACCTTTCCAAATCATGTCCAATCAACTGAATTTACCACGGGTGGACTCCAATTAAGCTGTAGGAACATCTCAAGGATGATCAGTGGACACAGGATGCACCTGAGCTCAATTTTGAGCTTCATGGCAAAGGCTGAGAACACTTATGTACATTTGATTTCTTATAGGCCCTACACACTGGCCGATTTTCTGAAAGATATGAACGATCTCGTTCATAAATGAACGAGAACTCGTTCATATCTTTCAGTGTGGAGACTCCAGCGGCTGTGCATGCAGGCCAATATGGACGATCTCGTCCATATTTGCCTGCACTTCAATGCAGCCGCGTGACGGGGGGAGTGAAGAAACTTCACTCCCCCCCCGCCGCCGGGTCGCTCGTCGGCCGTATCCGCCGTCGGGCAGCTCGGCGGCGGGTCGGCCAGTGAGTAGGGCCCTTTATTTTTTTATTTTTAATAAATTTGCAAAAAAAACTTTTTTTCATGTTGTCAGTATGGGGTATTGTGTGTAGAATTTGAGGGGAAAAATTAATTTATTCCATATTGGAATAAAGCTGTAACGTAACAAAATGTGGAAAAAGTGAAGCGCTGTGAATACTTTCCGGATGCATTGTAAATACATAAAAATAGCAATTTGAAAGTGGAGTACCAAAATAAAAAATTTATTTTGACACAATTTGCTTGTTTTTCAACCGAAACTGTGCAGAAATGCTGCCGAATGTAATTCCCAGGGCTTGGCGCTTCTCCTACACGTACATGGAGTTGAAAAGCAAGACAGCATCATAGCACCTTAAACGCGTCTGCCTTTGCATCACACGGGAGGTTATCTCACATATCATTCCTTGCTCAAAGCGGCGATAATCAAACCATTTGTCTCCATTGTGCCAATGAGCGGCCTGGGAAGGAGATGGAGCAGGAAGAGGGATGAATGGGTGTCACATATTATGTCAACTCCTCACTTCTCCGCTTTTTTCCTAAATCAAAAATCCTGGCAAGTCGGAGACTCCTCTGCTCCCGGCGCACAGGAAACCTTGTTAGCAATCTATTATACCTAATACAGTCTGGAGGTAGGAAGTTAGCTCTTATTCTGCAACAAGGCAAATAGACTGCACAGAAAATGAGTGCTGAGACGGGCACCAAGTACAAAGCTTTTACCCCGACAAAGGCTGTTCCAGAGATAGCCGGAGCTTATAAATCAGACTGATTGACTGAGACTCCAAAGAGAGAACTGTTTTAATTTCATGAGCGATATGGAAGTTGACAGTATATAGTTACCTTTCATGCACAGAGCAGATTATAGAGCCTGGAAACAGCCAAAAGCTTCAATGTCAAATATAGGAAAGATTCAACATTTCTCATAAAAAGAAAACGAAAGATCTGATTTCAATTGGGAAAGGAGGGGGGGCGAGGGGGATTCGCGGGGGGGGGCGCACATATTGCTCTAATTTTAAAATTAGTTCTGTGCCCTGAATAACGATGATTAATGATGCTGTCATTCTGCATCACTGGCATATAGGACACATAATTCCTTTAAGTAGAAATAAGAATTTATTTTTTTTCACTTTGAGGGACGGTTTATTCTATTAGGCGGAGAGATCTAAGTGAAGTGACACGGGGACTTGATGCATATATACTGTACGTCATCTCTTCAAAGGGAAGTCATCACGGGGTTAAAAACACAACGTGGAAGCACCAATTAGAAGAGTTTAACCAGGATTATTTGTTAACAAGCTCCTAGTACTGCACATTGGATCAGTGGGGGTAATTCAGAGTTGATCGCAGCAGCAATGTTGTTAGCAGTTGGGCAAAACCATGTGCACTGCTGGGGGGGGGGGGGGGGCAGATGTAACATGTGCAGAGAGAGTCAGATTTGGGTGGGGTGTGTTCAAACTGAAATCTAAATTGCAGTGTAAAAATAAAGCAGCCAGTATTTACCCTGCACAGAAACAAAGTAATCCACCCAAATCTAACTCTCTCTGCACATGTAACATCTGCCCCCCCCCCTCCCCCGCAGTGCACATGGTTTTGCCCAACTGCTAACAAATTTGCTGCTACGATCATGTCTGAATTACCTCCATTATAGCACTTTGCAAGCCTCTGGAGTGCACGTTACACCAAACCCAAACATACCCGCTCAGCGTCCTTTTGTTGGGTATAAGGGGGCTTCTACTAAACGCGCCAGGACATTCAGCATCAACTCAACTCATGGATGTAAAGGAAAACAGGTCGGCGTGTTCCGCGTGCTGACCGTGGGTTTGTGTGACCTAAGCCTCTCCTTTGCATTGCAAATACTGATTAACGGCAGGATATGGGGCAGGTTTATGTAACATCCATCAGATATGTGCCCACATGGAGCGTGTAAATGACGCTGTATTATGTTGGCTGGAAGTGCAGCAATCAGTCTTTGGGGAGAGGCGGACAGTCATTACCCGCTTTCTGCAATTATTTTTTTATTGCCATTTCAATCACTTGCAATACCGACGTTTTTCACGGATGGAAATGCCGGCCAGGTATATATGTCATGTAAAGTCTCCATAAACACAAACTTTAAATACAAAGTACAGTACCCTAATTAAAAAGTGACCTTACCAAGGGCTCGTATATAATATACTGTATATTATCGCACAGCATTTGCATCAATAGAAATTCTGCATTTTTAGCAGCATAGAGTCCGGAGTTTATGCTGAAAAAAAGAGAGAGAGTCACATACAGTACCTACATTATTCATTTTCAACATATACTGTGTGTATATATATATATATATATATACACATACTCACTGACTGACTCATCACTAAGAGGACTATTTATCACCATTCACATCTGATTATGCGGATGTGAGGTGATAAACTCAACCAAACTCGCACTGCGGTAACTGATTACATCGCATGGACAATACCCCGATGTCCTGCTGCGCTACTGCCATGGCCGCCCCCCGTCCCCGAACCCTCCCCACCGTCGTTACTACCCCCGCACCGCAGAAGAGCCCCGGGTTTATATGCTTTCAGGAGGCGGTCGGGCGCTGGGTCCGTCTTCTGTGCTGTGACCCCCGATGCTGTAAAGTGAGCTGGAGCTTTGCAGCGTCACTTTACTGCACCGGGGGTCACAGCGCAGCACATGGAGGACCTGCCGCCCAGCAGCCCGCACCAGAGCACCGATGTGTGGCTTGCATTGCGGAAAAGATAACGCCCAAGCGGCTGTCGGTATCCCGGCAGTCAGAATATCACTGCCGGAATACCGACCCGGCTGTCCGACACCGGCATCCAGAAGAATACAACATCCCGGAGCTGGAAAAAGGACCGCCAGGATCCCAAATGAGGAAACACCAACCCTCACGACAGGTACGCCGCTGGGGAGGTTTAGGCTGCAGGGGGAGGTTTAGGGTTAGGCTGCGGGGAGAGGGGTTAGGCTGCGGGGAGAGGGGTTAGGCTGCAGGGGGAGGTTTAGGGTTAGGCTGCAGGGAGAGGGGTTAGGCTGCATCCCAGGGTGGTTAGGGTTAGGCTACGGGGAGAGGGGTTAGGCTGCATCCCAGGGTGGTTAGGGTCAGGCTACGGGGACAGGGGTTAGGCTGCAGGGGGAGGTTTAGGGTTAGGCTACGGGGACAGGGGTTAGCCTGCAGGGGGTGGTTTAGGGTTAGGCTACGGGGAGAGGGGTTAGGCTGCATCCCAGGGTGGTTAGGGTTAGGCTGCGGGGAGAGGGGTTAGGCTGCGGGGAGAGGGGTTAGGCTGCAGGGGGAGGTTTAGGGTTAGGCTACGGGGACAGGGGTTAGGCTGCAGGGGGTGGTTTAGGGTTAGGCTACGGGAGAGGGGTTAGGCTGCAGGGGGAGGTTTAGGGTTAGGCTACGGGGAGAGGGGTTAGGCTGCATCTCAGGGTGGTTAGGGTTAGGCTACGGGGAGAGGGGTTAGGCTGCATCCCAGGGTGGTTATGGTTAGGCTACGGGAAGAGGGGTTAGGCTGCATCCCAGGGTGGTTAGGGTTAGGCTACGGGGACAGGGGTTAGCCTGCAGGGGGTGGTTTAGGGTTAGGCTACGGGGAGAGGGGTTAGGCTGCATCCCAAGGTGGTTAGGGTTAGGCTGCGGGGAGAGGGGTTAGGCTGCAGGGGGAGGTTTAGGGTTAGGCTGCGGGGAGAGGGGTTAGGCTGCAGGGGGTGGTTTAGGGTTAGGCTACGGGGAGAGGGGTTAGGCTGCAGGGGGAGGTTTAGGGTTAGGCTGCGGGGAGAGGGGTCAGGCTGCAGGGGGAGGTTTAGGGTTAGGCTACGGGGGGAGAGGGGTCAGGCTACAGGGGGAGGTTTAGGGTTAGGCTGCGGGGAGAGGGGTTAGGCTACAGGGGGAGGTTTAGGGTTAGGCTACGGGGAGAGGGGTCAGGCTGCAGGGGGAGGTTTAGGGTTAGGCTACGGGGAGAGGGGTCAGGCTACAGGGGGAGGTTTAGGGTTAGGCTGCGGGGAGAGGGGTTAGGCTGCAGGGGGAGGTTTAGGGTTAGGCTACGGGGCGAGGGGTTAGGCTACAGGGGGAGGTTTAGGGTTAGGCTGCGGGGAGAGGGGTTAGGCTGCAGGGGGAGGTTTAGGGTTAGGCTGCGGGGAGAGGGGTTAGGCTGCAGGGGAGGTTTAGGGTTAGGCTGCGGGGAGAGGGGTTAGGCTGCAGGGGGAGGTTTAGGGTTAGGCTACGGGGAGAGGGGTTAGGCTGCAGGGGGAGGTTTAGGGTTAGGCTACGGGGAGAGGGGTTAGGCTGCAGGGGGAGGTTTAGGGTTAGGCTACGGGGGGAGAGGGGTTAGGCTACAGGGGGAGGTTTAGGGTTAGGCTGCGGGGAGAGGGGTTAGGCTGCAGGGGGAGGTTTAGGGTTAGGCTACGGGGCGAGGGGTCAGGCTACAGGGGGAGGTTTAGGGTTAGGCTGCGGGGAGAGGGGTCAGGCTGCAGGGGGAGGTTTAGGGTTAGGCTGCGGGGAGAGGGGTTAGGCTGCAGGGGGAGGTTTAGGGTTAGGCTACGGGGAGAGGGGTTAGGCTGCAGGGGGAGGTTTAGGGTTAGGCTACAGGGAGAGGGGTTAGGCTGCAGGGGGAGGTTTAGGGTTAGGCTACGGGGGGAGAGGGGTTAGGCTACAGGGGGAGGTTTAGGGTTAGGCTGCGGGGAGAGGGGTTAGGCTGCAGGGGGAGGTTTAGGGTTAGGCTGCGGGGAGAGGGGTTAGGCTGCAGGGGGAGGTTTAGGGTTAGGCTGCGGGGAGAGGGGTTAGGCTGCGGGGAGAGGGGTTAGGCTGCAGGGGGAGGTTTAGGGTTAGGCTGCGGGGAGAGGGGTTAGGCTGCAGGGGGAGGTTTAGGGTTAGGCTGTGGAGAGAGGGGTTAGGCTGCATCCCAGGGTGGTTAGGGTTAGGCTGCGGGGAGAGGGGTTAGGGTTAGGCTGCGGGGAGAGGGGTTAGGGTTAGGCTGTGGGGAGAGGAGTTAGGATTAGGTATACTTGCCCAATTTATGGGGCGTGACGGAGGCGAGACGGGGGGCGTGGCTGCGGAATCACGTCATGTAAGCCACGCCCACCGCTGTGTAATGTCGCTATTACTGGCATTATACAGCAGGGGGCGTGGCTATGAATTGCATCATCACCTGCCCGGACCGCCCACTTTACTTGCTAAGTGGGTGGCCGGGAAGGGGGGGACCCCTGAAATCGGGAGACTTGCCTGCTTTTCCGGGGGGCCAGGAGGGTCACCCGATTTTCGGGAGCCTCCTGGCCATTCTGGGAAAGTAGGCAAGTATGGGGTTAGGCTGCATCCCGGGTGGGTTAGGCTGCGTGGATAGGGGTTAGGTTGCGTCCCAGGGGGTTAGGGTTAGGCTGCGTGGAGAGGGGTTAGGGTTATGTTGTGTCCCGGGGGGGGTTAGGGTTATGTTGTGTCCCGGGGGGGTTAGGGTTAGGCTGTGTGGAGAGGGGTTAGGGTTATGTTGTGTCCCGGGAGGGTTAGGTTGTGTCCCGGGGGGGTTAGGGTTATGTTGTGTCCCGGGGGGGTTAGGGTTAGGCTGCGTGGATAGGGGTTAGGTTGCGTCCTAGGGGGGTTAGGGTTAGGCTGCGTGGAAAAGGGTTAGGTTGCGTTCCAGGGGGGTTAGGGTTAGGCTGCGTGGAGAAGGGTTAGGTTGCATTCCAGGGGGGTTAGGGTCAGGTTGCGTCCCGGGGGGGGTTAAGGTTAGGCTGCGTGGAGAGGGGTTAGGCTGCATCCCGGGTGGGTTAGGGTTAGGCTGTATGGATAGGGGTTAGGTTGCGTCCTAGGGGGGTTAGGGTTAGGCTGCGTGGAAAAGGGTTAGGTTGCGTTCCAGGGGGGTTAGGGTTAAGTTGCGTCCCGGGGGGGGTTAAGGTTAGGCTGCGTGGAGAGGGGTTAGGCTGCATCCCGGGTGGGTTAGGTTGCGTGGAGAGGGGTTAGGGTTATGTTGTGTCCCGGGGGGGGGGGGGGGGGGTTAGGGTTAGGTGGCATCCCGGGGGGGTTAGGGTTAGGCTGCGTGGATAGGGGTTGGGTTGCGTCCCAGGGGGGTTAGGCTGCGTGGAGAAGGGTTAGGTTGCATCCCGGGGGGTTAGGGTTAGGTTGAATCCCGGGGGGGTTAAGGTTAGGCTGCGTGGATAGGGGTTAGGCTGCGGGGATGGGGGGTTAGGTTTAGACACCAAGAGGGGAGGTTAGGGTTAGGTTGTGGGGAGGGAGGGTTAGGGGGTTGGGGAGAGGGGGGGGACACCCTTTACTCACCCCTGTTGGCTTATTAACATTCGGGATCCCGGCGCCGGTATTACGAGCGCCAGAATCCCAAGCGCCAGAAAATCATACTGCACCCCACTGCACATTTTAAGGGCCCCATACACTAGAACGATAATGCCCGATTTCATCCAATTTCGACCTTTCGGACTGACAAATCGAATGAAAAGTGGCAAATCGGATGTTTTACATTCGATCCGATCGATGCGCGGTCCCGTGAGCATCGGATCGGAGTCCCTTGGTCGTTAGTGCTGCACTCGTGATATGTCGGATCCCGCAGGCATGGCTGGGATCGCATACGATACATCGTATGCAAAAGGACCGCATACGATGTATCCTATGCGATCCTGACGCCTGGGAAGCTGCCGGGTGGTTCAAGGGAAATCGCATCCGACTTTAGCCTCCGACATGTCGCTGTAGTGTATGGGGCCTTAACTTCTACACTTTGTAACTGAACCAGTGCTCAGGTCTCTATCCTCCTCCCTGCACCCTGCACACTAAACGTCTCTATAGATTCTCCAAATTATTAACACTCATGGCCTCCCTGTACCCCAATGTTCCAGTCCCATGGCCTCCAGGTACCCCAACGCTGCAACCTTATAGCCTCCCTGTACCTCAATGCTGCATCCCTGTGTCCCCTTTGTACCCCAATGCTGCAGCCCCAAGTCGCCTCTCACTCCCTGCCCTCACCTTTAGCGCCTCCAATGTGATATCCTGGAAGGGACCCGGCTGAAGCCATGGTGACTGTGGCAGCCTGCACCAGCTGCTCGCTCAGGCTTCTCAGCGTTCCGCCATCTTCCTGGGGAATCCCGTACCAGCCGCGCATGCGCACACCGCACTGTCCCCAGCATGGTACACCGCAGAAGGCTGCAGGAGGCGGAGCTATGACACGAGCTCTGCAAAGGCCCTTTAGAGGAGCTGCCCGTGTCTGCGCATGCTCAGCAGCCCTCCCTCAGCCATCTTACTGTAGGGCACATAGAGCATCTACGACGGCCGCTGATCAGAGGGGTGAGTGAGGCCACTGAGGGGACAACGTTCCGGTGGGCTAATCCGCCCTAAGTGACTGAGTTAACCAGATTTGTCGCCTATTTAATACATTTCATGTGTATGTATGTAATTTGGGGACCTGGGTGAGAGAGAACCTACAGTATGCCCTGCACCCTGTCACCCCTACCCCGGCATAAAGCTATATACACTACAATGAAGAATAGGTCACATGACCTACATACACAAATTATACATGAATATCCGTAATGTTGCGCCAAGGTGTTTTTATTACTGAATTATAATATTATTTCTGACTGTCTTCTCCATGATAGGCTGAGAAATAAACGTCTGGCCAAGGTTCGCTGAGGCGGGCCGGGGTATTTCATCTGCCAAGGTGTGCGGAATATAATATTATTATGATCTGTGCTAACGCTCAGACTCTCTCTGATATCTGCTGCGGCCCCTGTAGTTACATTTGGGGGGATGCCTATTATTTGTGGGTACCCCCCTTACTCTATGTACTTACTTGCTCCCCTGGTTCTCCCCCGTATCCTCTCCTGCCTTTGTCTTCTCTCTGTTCCGCTGGGGTGGGACTCCAGCTGGCCGGCGTGGCCTTCTGTCCTCTGTGCTGCGCCTCTTCTTAGGGATGAGCCATTTTTACGTCTCACCAGCGTTGCCTGCTTGCACATCACATTGCGGTCAATGCGCGCTGGTTCTTGATCATGGGCTGCGGCAACAGCAAATGTGCCACCTCCAGGGAGTTACACCCTAGGTGACTGCACTAGGTGCGCCACCCTCTCTGCGGCCCTGGGGATATCGTGATCCTCTCTTAGAGGGCTGTTCCACATAGGACATTTGTATCTTATACCATATTGCATAGTTGTCTTATTAATCCTCTCTCATGTTAGTTATACAATTAACCCACAGTAAGTTGTCTACCATTATTGTTGGGGTAAAGAGGAGAACCTGAGCAATCACCTGTTGGAATGTGTGTGTACAACTAGCGGTAGTATGGCATAGTGTAGGTAGGTACACACCAGCGTGTGTGTTGGTATAGTGCGATGGATCGATACCATAGGTGTGCAGTGGGGAGCCTTAGATAAAGTATTACCTCAGGAGTTACCTTGTATACAGACAGAACGAGACTTGAGATGTATATCTCCTTTATATAGTACTGTAATAGCAGGATCAATACAACAGGTTTCAGTATCATCAGCTTATCTCCTTCTCCCTCAGAGACTCTTCTAGAAAAAACACATGTGAGGTAAAACAAACAAGTACATAACATATGCAACAGACAAACACTACATCTCTGTAACTATACAGCGCCATCTGCTGCCCCTGTACGGTAACTACATGCATGTAAACAAAACCATAGTCTGTTGTCCATATTTCAACACCCCTTCTCAACAGACTGGGTTTCTTCAGTTAGACCCATCTTTGACGTAAGTCTCCAATGTCTCTCTCTGGTAAGAGGCTTAGTCATGATATCAGCTGTCATATCTTCTGTTGGGCAATAGTTCAACTCTATAAGACCTTGTTCCTGTAGATCCCTCAGGAAGTGATGCTTGACATCAATGTGCTTGGTTCTTGGGTTCACTCTTTCTGTTTGCGCTAATGCAATGCATCCTTGATTATCCTCATATATCTTGATAGGTTCTTCTTGAGGCATTCCTAGGTCTGATAGTAGTTGCATTAACCATACCACTTCTTGACTTAGTGTGAATGTTCCATCACCTTCTCTTGAGATTTGCATTCCCAAGTAATGCGTTATGTGGCCGAGGTCTTTTGTTTCAAACTGACGGTTTAGTTCTTGTAACAATTCAACTTCGTCCCCTTCTTGTTCGAAACAAACTAGCAAATCGTCCACGTAAATTAATACATAGAACCATCTTTCCTCTATCAACTTTGTGTAGAGACATGGGTCTGCTTTGCTTCTGATGAATCCCTTTTCTGTCAGAACTCCATTTATCTTTGTATTCCATGCTCTTGCTGCTTGTTTAAGACCATATATACTCTTGTTCAGTTTACATACGTGATCTGGGTTCTGAGAATTCACGAAGCCTGGTGGTTGTTCCATGTATATATCTTCCTTTAGTTCGCCATGTAGGAAAGCCGTCTTTACATTGAAATGTTTCACTTTCATACCCTTTATGGCTGCTGTTAGGAGTAAGGTTCTAATGGTAGTGTGCTTCACAACTGGAGCAAACGTTTCATCATAATCTTCTCCAAATTTCTGTGAATATCCTTTAGCAACAAGTCTTGCCTTGTATCTTTCTATTTTTCCTTCAGAATCATACTTGACCTTAAAAGTCCATTTACATCCTATGGCCTTTTTGTCTAATGGTAGTCTGGTCAATGTCCATGTCTGATTGTCTTCCATTGATTCCATTTCTTCTTTTGCGGCTCCTAGCCATTTCTGTGCTTCTCTTTCAGAAAAATTAGCAATTTCTTCCCATGATGCAGGTTCTTGTATGTTAATGGCTTTTGCTTTGTAAGATAAACGTGTAGGTGCTTTTCCCTTATTTTCTCTTGAAGAGCGTCTCACCCCCTTGGATGCACTCTCATGAGTGTCGCTGGTATTTGTCTTGTGTTGTACTTCAACTTCTTGAGTGATCTCTACTTCATCTGTTTCTCTGGATTTGGTGCTTTCTTCTTCTTCAGTAGAGTCTACTGGAATTATGACATCATCTCGTGTTTCTTCTATGAATGTCACACTGTTGCTTATAACTACTTTTCCAGTTCTTGGATTTAAGATTCTGTAGCCTTTTGAATGTTCACTATAGCCGACTAGAACTCCCTCTTCTGCTCGGTTCTGCAACTTGCTTCGTTTTTCAGCAGGAATGTAAACGAAGGCTCTGCATCCAAAAACTCTAATGTGCTTTAAGCTGGGTTTCTTACCGTGCCACAGCTCATATGGTGTCTTCCTTACTGCTTTGGAAAGTAGTCTGTTTTGGAGATAGGTGGCTGTTGCTGCTGCTTCACCCCAATATTTATCAGGTAGTCCTGAATCTGTAAGCATGCACCTTATCATTTCTGTTAGTGATCTGTTTTTCCTCTCAGATACGCCATTTTGCTCTGGTGTATATGGTACTGTCTTCTGATGCTCAATACCGAGTCCTCTTAAGTACCGTTCTATTTTCTGTCCTGTGAACTCGCCTCCATTGTCGCTGCGAAGAGTTAGCATATTTCTCTTGAACCTGTTTCTGGTCATGTTCACATAGTCTTGCAGCTTTTCAAAGACTTCATCTTTACTTTTTATTAGATAAGTGACTGTGAACCTGGAGTAGTCGTCAATGAATGTCAGCATATACCTTTTGTCTCCTACGGTTCGCGTTTTCATAGGTCCGCATACATCACTATGTACCAGGTCTAGTGGTCTGGAAGCTCTGTTTTCACTTTTCTTAGGAATTGTTATCCTTGTCGCTTTCGCTTTTATGCAGCATTGACACTTCATCATTTCTGAACAGTCTGACACTTTGAGATCCCTGGCTAGGTCTCTCTTCTGCATTTCCTTTATGCAATCTGGGTGTCTGTGTCCTAATCTCCTATGCCACTTGTGAATACAGTCAGCGTGTTTCTGTGTACTCAGCTTTGCCTGCTGTGCTGCGATATCCAGACAGTATAAATGTTCTTTTATTCTGGCTGTAGCTAGTGTTTCTCTTCCGTTTTGGATAAAACACTTATTATTCTGAAACTTTACAGTAAGTCCTTTTTCTACTAGATTCTTTACTGATAGCAGTGCTCCCTCAAGCTTGGGAACATATAGCACATCTGTTACGGGTATTTCTGTATAGCTGCCATTACCCTTGGAGCATAGGAATTTACCATTCCCTTTCCCTTCTGCAATGATATTTGTTCCATCTGCTAGGTAGATTGTTTCTTTATGGTTCAAATCAAGTTCAGTAAAAAAGTCCTTGTTATTTGTCATGTGACTAGTCGCTCCTGAGTCTACATACCACTTTTCTGATAATTGGTTTACTGTCGCTTTAAATGTTCCATTCCAATTGTGTGCTCCTGTATCTGTAAGTGTGGCTTTGGCTCTTTGTTTGTGTAATCTTTCTGGTGGTTTGTGCTGCTCTGTCTTCCATATGGTGCAATCTCTTTTCAGGTGACCCACTTTCTTGCATCTGAAACAAGCTCTTGTTTCCCTGGTGTGTGGCTTAGTGTCCACCATTTTAAGTGCTTTCTCTGTGTCACTTTCAGTATTGCACTCTGTAAGCTCCTTTCTGCGTTGATACTCCTCTATGAGCCTGTTCTTCACAAAGTCTGGTGTGATTTCTGCTTCAGGTCTCATTTCTAGTGCGTTTATTAGTGCACTGTATGTATCTGGTAAACTGCACAGGAGGATGGCTACTATGTGGTTGCTTTTGATTTCTTCTCCCATTGACCTGAGCTGTATGGTTATCTCTAGTAGTGCACTGATGTGTTCTTGCATTGTCTTGCCTTTATTAAATCTCATTTGATATAATTTTCTTAATAGGAATAGTTTGCTGTTCAAACTTGCTCCTTCATGCACTCTCTGCAAAGCACACCACATGCCTTTAGCTGTACTCTCTTGTCTTATGTGTATAAGCTGTTCATCTTCCACTAGTAAACTTATAGTGGCTCTTGCCTGTCTGTCCTTCTTAATCCACTGCTGATCCTCTCCTTCAGGTCTGTCTGCATTTATAACATCCCATAAATCATCTCTGGTTAATAGCATTTCTACTTTAAACTTCCATGTTTGATAGTTCTCATTAGAAAGCTTGCTTGCAGCTAGTCTGAGATCTGTGTAATTTGCCATAACCCTTCCTTGTATAGATCTCTCTATTCTTCTGTGGTATTAAACTTGTTTTACTCACAGTTTTCTTTCCAAGGTTCTCCTGGGTTGTTTCTTGTGCGTTACACAGTCTGCTGTCTGCGCCTGCTGGGACTTGCAGTGCGACTCGTGATCTGGATGCTGCTTAGGATGCACTCCTGAAAACTTTATCTTGTACAGACTCCAGTCTGGGCCCATAACCTGTTGGTATAGTGCGATGGATCGATACCATAGGTGTGCAGTGGGGAGCCTTAGATAAAGTATTACCTCAGGAGTTACCTTGTATACAGACAGAACGAGACTTGAGATGTATATCTCCTTTATATAGTACTGTAATAGCAGGATCAATACAACAGGTTTCAGTATCATCAGCTTATCTCCTTCTCCCTCAGAGACTCTTCTAGAATAACACATGTGAGGTAAAACAAACAAGTACATAACATATGCAACAGACAAACACTACATCT
Organism: Pseudophryne corroboree; assembly: GCF_028390025.1. Lineage (NCBI taxonomy): Eukaryota > Metazoa > Chordata > Amphibia > Anura > Myobatrachidae > Pseudophryne > Pseudophryne corroboree. Next base: position 482,718,984 of record NC_086451.1, read on the forward strand.
CTGTAACTATACAGCGCCATCTGCTGCCCCTGTACGGTAACTACATGCATGTAAACAAAACCATAGTCTGTTGTCCATATTTCAACAGTGTGTCCTGCAACAGCAAACAGCTCAGTAATTAACCAGTGGCGTTGTGTGTTCAGCAGTAATGTGGGCTGTACGGCGGAACTCACAGACACACTTGTTGCAGAGCTTGAGCGGAGCGTACAGTGGATGCCTGTTTTGGAGTAGCGGTGCACAATAGATCTAATTATCTGCATAGGCGATGTTTATAGTGGTAACAGCAGGGTCTAGTTGAGTTAAGTGTAAGACGTCTGCTACCATCATGGCGCTCTAACACAGTAACAAGATGGCGCACTGCATGCACAGAACTACAGGCGGTGGCCATCTTGGGTAACCATTGAAGCCTCCCTGAAGGAACCATAGTGGACTATGCCCAGTTGCGCTCTGCAGGTTCAGCCTCACCAAGGACGCTGCGCTTTGGCAGATGATACTGTAGCTGAAGGTAGTTGCAGGAACATTCCCTACCGGATTGGTATGGACACGGAAGAACTTGTGCTGCTCATATGCAGCTCCAAAAAAATGCAACTAGCGGAAAAAATGAGCAAAGTTCATCTGTGTTCAACATTAGCCCCAACGTGACCAGAGAACACGAGATGGGGCGAGGTGGGCGGTGTACTGACAGTGGGACCCTCCGTGCTCCAACGGAAGAGCTGCAATAGACGTGTGTACCACCGCCATGGCCTATAGCCAGGGCCATTTCTAGACAATATGGCTTCCAGTGCGCAAAGTAAAAAAATGCGCCTCCCTCCCATAAATTTTTTAAAAAGGTGGCGTGGTCTCGATAAAAGGGGTGTTACCCTGAAGTAAAAGACTACCTTACACCCTAGTTATGCCCCTGACACTATATTATGCCCCACACTATAATGCCCCTTACAAATTATGTCCCACAGTTATGCCCCTGACACCATATTATGCCCCAAAGTAATGCCCCTTACACATTATGGCACACAGTTATGCCCCTGACACCATATATGACCCATGCAGTAATGCCCCTTACACATTATGGTACACAGTTATGCCCCTGACACCATATATGACCCATGCAGTAATGCCCCTTACACATTATGGCATACACAGTGAGGCTACTTACTTTTAAACTGACTGCTGGTTGTCAGAGGTTGGTGCCTGGCTCTTCTCCTCTTCTCCCGGTCCCCCCCCCCCCCCCCCACACACACACACCTTTCTCCCTACTGCCGGTGTGTCAGCACGGTGTCGGCACCTCTGGGTAGCGCTGTGAGCTCCTGTATAATTTTCCTGCCACTAGAGGTCCAGTAGGACCTCTAGCATGTCTCCTCTCAGGCGACGGACATTTTGGCTGGGACATTTTCAGCTGTATTTCAAGCGGACGGCCAGTCCACATGTAATCCAGCTGCACACAGTGGCCGCGTCGCTCCTTACGATTGCACAGCTCGCCTGACCCTAGAAACGGCCTTGCATACAGAGGGTTCAGTATGATTTACCGACGGACATAATACCAACAGTCATAATCCCGACAGCCATTGACCTACAGTCAAAATACCGACACTGTCAAAATACCGACGTTCATTATGCCGACATGTTGAAAATGCCAAAATAGGCAGAATACCAACATTTGAAATGCCAACACTGTCAAAATACTGATATGTGTTTTTCTGTTTGTTTTTTTTGTCAGTGTCGACATGGACACTATCTAAGTGTACAGCTGCGTTCGCCATGCTTCAGACACGATACCTCGCTGTGCTCGTCACACTATTATATTCCCCTTCCAGGTCCACTGGGATGGTAAAGTATGAACAAGTCTGTTTTGGGGCAAAACTTCCTTAAAAACACGTCGGCGTTTTGACATGTCGGCATTTCAAATATCAGTATTCTGACTATGTCTGCATTTTGAACATGTCGGCATAATGAATGACAGTATTTTGACCATGTCGGTATTTTGACTATTGGTAAATGGCTATAGCGATTATGATCGTAAGTATTGGGTCCGTCGGTAATTCAACTGCTATCCCATACGGATTCTTCTTAGTACTGTTCCTTTGCGTTCCATGAGAGCTTTGTATGTGATGCTGGTGTGTGCTGTCTGACAGAGGTTATGAATATGATTGAAATGTGGGCCATCCGTACGCTGTGTCACTAACAAAACTGTGGTTTTCCATCTTGAAGACTAGTGAGTGCTGTCCATATATATATATATATATATATATATATATATAAAATCATTTATAATAAATGGAAAAAAAGTTTAGAGCTTGGGCCAGAAGCAGAGATTCTGCTGGGCTTTGTAGTTCCACAACAGTCCATTGCCGGAGAAAGGAATGCCGCTCTTTGCCGCGTATTTGATCCACAATCCGGAATGTGACAACTCTACAAAGAGCAAAGTCATAAAGACAGAGCTGCAGACACTGTACTATCGGACATTTAATAACATTTATTGTAGACTGTATTTTTCTGCTATATAAACATTCGCCATTGTGCGCCGTGAAGGTGTCTGTAATTACAGGGCTCTGGGGTATTACAGTTAATGGAAATCGCCACCTATGGCTCTCTGCGCTGCACACGCTACTCTGTTTGTTAATGTCTCGCTGCTAGAATGCTGCAGAAAATATATAGAATGCGTTTTTGAAAATAATAATGTGATTTGATTTCAATCAGGAAACATTCATGGGGCTCAGCCTTGTAAGCGAGAAGACATTTCCATAGCCCCGGCAGTCACTGCGCCGCCTTCCAGCTTCATATAATACCCAGAAAATTACTTAATCCAATTCTATCCGACAGTAAAAACAAGAAAACACATTTTTGCTCTTGTCCTGCCTCCAAACGGTTAATTTGCACCATTTTGGCGTAGAGGAGAGGGAAGACCCTGTCACCCCGTCTCATTTTAGAGTCTGACACTAGGCTTGTCAAAAGAGACAGCTGTTAAAGTGAATTATTGTTGACATGTAGAGAGAGGCGCTGCTTGCCAGATGCAGGGACATCTGCGGGAAAGGAGAGATCTCAGTCGCTCCTCTATAATGTGCCTGTGTTATGGCGTTTGGAAAGAATGTGCATCGCTATTAAACTGCGGCCTTGCACTTCCGACCGTACACAGGAGCCGTGAACGCAGCCCCCATCGTTTTGCTTTAACTTCTCATTTCCCAACAGCCAGACTGAAACAGCGCTCCGACCACGGATTGCATTCACATGAATGAGAATCCGTCTCTGGCCGCACGACGACTGCTCAAATACAAACAGCAGACGGCATTAAGGTCCTAGTAATTGCGGCAGAGGCTTCCCCGGCACTTTATTCGTAGAACACAAAATAAGAAATAAATGGAAATAGATGAAGAAATATCCTTCCAGTGGTTTCCTGGTAGTGTAACAAGATCTGCATAAGCCGCATTAAGATCCCCAGATTCATTCTCTGGAAGCAGAAAAATAACACAATGAATATTTTATCATCTTGAGATTGCATTAGCTTTGGGCGATCGGGGAGGATTGAGGCCTGCAGCGTTTAGTGGAAGGTTGGGCACAGTATATATTGGTAAAATATCATGGTAGAAGTAGAATGGCGTGCAGTAATTAAATCTAGATGAAACGGAAGCGTGGCCTTTTCTCCTCACATACTGATTCTACCAGTCATTATAGCAGGAGAGAAGGACCTGTGTGGTGGAGATGGCAGGAGAGGACATATTCAATTTATTGCAGTAGGGGCAACTGCAAAGCCCACTCCCAGGAACATTTCCCAGCCTGTCGCCCACACATTATTAGGGGAGTGGTAGGGTGATGTTCCACCCGGTGCCAGCTCAGTCCACCGAGGTTGACGGAAGAGTGAGTTGTAAGGTCTTGGAGACTTGCATGTTTTGGGAAATTCCCCCAGGGCCCACGGAAGAGTGAGTTGTAAGGTCAGTGAGACTTGCATGTTTTTGGGAAGACCCCTCGGGCCCACGGAAGAGTGAGTTGTAAGGTCAGGGAGACTCGCATGTTTTTGGGAAGTCCCCCTGGGCCCACGGAAGAGTGAATTGTAAGGTCAGGGAGACTCGCATGTTTTTGGGAAGTCCCCCCGGGCCCACGGAAGAGTGAGTTGTAAGGTCAGGGAGACTCGCATGTTTTTGGGAAGTCACCCCGGGCCCACGGAAGAGTGAGTTGTAAGGTCAGGGAGACTCGCATGTTTTTGGGAAGTCCCCCCGGGCCCACGGAAGAGTGAGTTGTAACTTGTAAGGTCATGGAGACTCGCATGTTTTTGGGATGTTCCCCAGGGCCCATGGAAGAGTGAGTTGTAAGGTCAGTGAGACTTGCATGTTTTTGGGAAGTCCCCCAGGGCCCACGGAAGAGTGAGTTGTAAGGTCATGGAGACTCGCATGTTTTTGGGAAGTCCCCCAGGGCCCACGGAAGAGTGAGTTGTAAGGTCAGGGAGACTTGCATGTTTTTGGGAAGTCCCCCCGGGCCCACGGAAGAGTGAGTTGTAAGGTCAGGGAGACTCGCATGTTTTTGGGAAGTCCCCCTGGGCCCACAGAAGAGTGAGTTGTAAGGTCAGGGAGACTCGCATGTTTTTGGGAAGTCCCCCTGGGCCCACGGAAGAGTGAATTGTAAGGTCAGGGAGACTTGCATGTTTTTGGAAAGTTTCCCCGGGCCCACAGAAGAGTAAGTTGTAAGGTCAGGGAGACTCGCATGTTTTTGGGAAGTCCCCCCATGCCCATGGAAGAGTGAGTTGTAATGTCACGGAGACTCGCATGTTTTTGGGAAGTCCCCCAGGGCCCACAGAAGAGTGAGTTATAAGGTCACGGAGACTTGCATGTTTTTGGGAAGTCCCCCCGGGCCCACAGAAGAGTGAGTTGTAAGGTCAGGGAGACTCGCATGTTTTTGGGAAGTCCCCCCGGGCCCACAGAAGAGTGAGTTATAAGGTCAGGGAGACTCGCATGTTTTCGGAGAGACTCCTGGGGCACGGAAGAGTGAGTTGTAAGTTCCGGGAGACTCGCATGTTTTCGCGGGACTCCGGAGAGGTAAATCTTCAAGGAATGTGTGCGGTGTGGGGGCGCATGTGCACCACACACACTACACCCATTATAAATACGCCCATGACCCCAGTGTCATTAGATATTAGGGTCCAAACTTTGCTTTATCCAGAGATGTATATTTTAAATTAAATTCTGTACATTTTCTTTTTAGTATAAAATATTCTAGTTAGTATAAGATTTTCTTGTTGGAATTCTCATCTCCGAGAGATACATTAAAAGTCATTACTTGGTAAATACAGTGATACATTCTGGAGGTTTTAGATATAAATATATATATGTAAAGGTTAATTTGTAATGGACTGTGCCTTTGTATTTATTGTACTTTTAAATGAAAATGCACTGAAAATAAAGTTTCCTGTAATAGTGTAAACTCTGCCATCAATAATTATCTGTTTCCTGCAATTACTGTATACAAAGTTAGATGTTTGTAGTATATAGATGGAATACAGTATATAGACAGAATACAAGGTATACTTATACTGAATACAGTATACATATATATATCCATGGACCCTCCCCAGCATTCTCTGCTTGCACTTGTGCGGTAATAAATGCGCTCACGCACACTAGCGTGGCTGGTCCCGGAACTAAGAAGTGATTAAAGGTGGGAGAGGTTTAAGAATTATTACTGACTCCTCCCCTCTCTGTTCATTACTCCTCCCACTTACAGTTCTGTCCCTCCCATTTTCAACAAATATTGGAAAAATAAAACAACCAGAATATTACATAATTATCTCACGCATCAGTGCCAAAAAACATAATTATGGAACACATCAGTGCCCGCAGTACATAATGCCACACATCAGTGCCACAAAACATAATTATGCAACACATCAGTGCCCGCAGTACATAATGCCACACATCAGTGCCACAAAACATAATTATGCAACACATCAGTGCCGCAGTACATAATGCAACACATCAGTGCCACAAAACATAATCATGCAACACATCAGTGCCCGCAGTACATGCCACACATCAGTGCCACAAAACATAATTATGCAACACATCAGGGCCACAAAACATAATTATGCCACACATCAGTGCCCGCAGTACATAATGCCACACATCAGTGCCACAAAACATAATTATGCAACACATCAGTGCCGCAGTACATAATGCAACACATCAGTGCCACAAAACATAATCATGCAACACATCAGTGCCCGCAGTACATGCCACACATCAGTGCCACAAAACATAATTATGCAACACATCAGGGCCACAAAACATAATTATGCAACACATCGATGCCAAAAAACATAATTATGCAACACATCAGTGCCTGCATTACATAATGCCACACATCAGTGCCACAAAACATAATTATGCAACACAACAGTGCCCACAGTACATAATGCCACACATCAGTGCCCGCAGTACATAATGCCACACATAACTGCCTGCAGTACATAATGCCACACATCACTGCCCGCAGTACATAATGCAACACATCAGTGCCACAAAACATAATTATGCAACACATCAGTGCCCACAGTACATAATGCCACACATCAGTGCCACAAAACATAATTATGCAACACATCAGTGCCCACAGTACATAATGCCACACATCAGTGCCCGCAGTACATAATGTCACACATCACTGCCCACAGTACATAATGCCACATATCAGTGCCACAAAACATAATTATGCAACACATCAATGCCACAAAACATAATTATGCAACACATCAGTGCCGTAGTACATAATGCAACACATCAGTGTCACAAAACATAATTATGCAACACAGTGCCACAAAACATAATTATGGAACACATCAGTGCCCGCAGTACATAATGCCACACGTCAGTGCCACAAAACATCATTATGCAACACATCAGTGCCCGCAGTACATAATGCCACACATCAATTCTAAAAAAACACAACTCTGACCCAAACACACTCTAACTACCGTCCCATTTCTCAGCTACCCAGTCCCTCCAAGCTACTTGAGAGGCTTGCCTACACTCACCTTACACACTTTCTTAACTCGCACAACTTATTGGACCCACTTCAGTCAGGCTTTCGTGCCCAACACTCCACAGAGACGGCACTGACCAAAGTAGTGAATGATCTAGTCACTGCTAGATCAAAAGGCCATTACACACTACTTATTCTTCTAGATCTCTCTGCTGCTTTTGACACTGTTGACCACTCTCTTCTCATACAAACACTACAATCCCTAGGTCTTCAGGACACAGCCCTTTCTTGGTTCTCATCCTACCTATCTAATCGCTCTTTCAGTGTTCATTTCTCTGATTCTATCACCTCTTCTCTACCTCTATCAGTTGGAGTACCGCAAGGCTTAGTCTTAGGTCCTCTGCTTTTCACAATCTACACCTCCTCTCTTGGTAAACTAATCAGCTCCTTTGGATTTCAGTATCATTTGTACGCTGATGATACTCAAATCTACCTATCCTCCCCAGATTTGTCACCACCAGTATTGGCTCGTGTCACTGGATGCCTGTCTGCCATTTCATCTTGGATGTCATCTCGCCACCTCAAACTCAACATTTCCAAAACCGAATTAATTATTTTCCCACCAGCTAAGAGTAGTTACCAACCTGATATCTCTATAACTGTTGACAATGCAACTATCCACCCCACCCCACAAGCTCGTTGCCTAGGTGTCACCCTTGACTCTGAACTGTCCTTTGTTCCACACATTCAATCTGTCTCTAAATCATGTTACATGCACCTTAAAAACATATCCAAAATACGCCCTTATCTTACACAAGACACTGCAAAAACTCTAATCCATGCACTCATCATCTCCCGCATTGATTATTGTAATAGTCTCCTTACTGGTCTTCCCAAACATAGGCTATCACCACTTCAATCCATTTTAAATGCAGCTGCGAGGCTAATCTTCCTCGCCAGACGTTCTTCATCTGCTGATCCGCTCTGTCAGTCCCTCCATTGGTTACCGGTTTTCTACCGTGTCAAATATAAAATACTTTTACTTACATACAAGGCTATTAACCAAACTGCACCATCATACATCTCCTCACTCATCTCAAAATATCTCCCTACCAGACCCCTCCGCTCAAGATCTGCATCTCTCATCCAGATGTATTACCTGTTCCCACTCAAAATTACAGGACTTTACCCGGGCTTCACCCACTCTGTGGAATGCACTCCCACGCACAATAAGACTCTCCTTTAGTCTCCAAACCTTTAAACGTTCTCTGAAAACTCATCTCTTCAGACAAGCCTACCAAATTTCAGGCCCACACACATAACCTTCAATGCTTCCCTATCAAGTTACATCCCCTCTGTACAGTCCACATAAACTCACATTTCTCTGACGTCCTAGTGGATGCTGGGTACTCCGTAAGGACCATGGGGAATAGACGGGCTCCGCAGGAGACTGGGCACTCTTAAAAGAAAGATTAGGTACTACATCTGGTGTGCACTGGCTCCTCCCTCTATGCCCCTCCTCCAGACCCCAGTTAGAATCTGTGCCCGGCCAGAGCTGGATGCACCTAGTGGGCTCTCCTGAGCTTACTAGAAAAGAAAGTATTTGTTAGGTTTTTTATTTTCAGTGAGATCTGCTGGCAACAGACTCACTGCTACGAGGGACTGAGGGGAGAGAAGCAAACCTACCTGCTTGCAGCTAGCTTGTGCTTCTAAGGCTACTGGACACCATTAGCTCCAGAGGGATCGAACACAGGGCCCGACCTCGATCGTCCGTTCCCGGAGCCGCGCCGCCGTCCCCCTTGCAGAGCCAGAAGACGGAAGAACCCGGAGAAAATCGGCGGCTGAAGACTCCGGTCTTCAATAAGGTAGCGCACAGCACTGCAGCTGTGCGCCATTGCTCCCACAGCACACCACACGCTCCGGTCACTGGTGGGTGCAGGGCGCTGGGGGGAGGGGGTGGGGGGCCGCCCTGGGCTGCAATATGTATACCTTTTTGGCAAAATGCACATAATACAGTTATAAACTGTATATGTGCCTAATCCCCCGCCATAAATATTATTAAAAAAGCGGGAGAAGCCCGCCGCTGAAGGGGCGGGGCTATCTTCCTCAGCACAGCCAGCGCCATTTTCTCTTCACAGCTCCGCTGGAAGGACGCTCCCCAGGCTCTCCCCTGCAGTATACACTACGAGAAGGGTAAAAAAGAGAGGGGGGGCACATAAATTTAGGCGCAAAAGGTGATATAAGCAGCTATTGGGGGAAAATTCACTTTCTGTTAGTGAAAATCCCTCTGTTATATAGCGCTCTGGTGTGTGCTGGCATACTCCCTATCTGTCTCCCCAAAGGACTTTGTGGGGTCCTGTCCTCAGTCAGAGCATTCCCTGTGTGTGTGTGCGGTGTGTCGGTACGGCTGTGTCGACATGTTTGAGGAGGACGCTTACGTGGAGGTGGACCAGGTGCCGATAAGTGTGATGTCGCCCCCTGCGGGGCCGACACCAGAGTGGATGGATATGTGGAAGGTATTAACCGACAGTGTCAACTCCTTGCATAAAAGGTTCGATGACGCAGCTTTGGGACAGCCGGCATCTCAGCCCGCGCCTGCCCAGGCATCTCAGAGGCCATCAGGGGCTCAAAAACGCCCGCTACCTCAGATGGCAGACACAGATGTCGACACGGAGTCTGACTCCAGTGTAGACGAGGATGAGACAAATGTACAGTCCACAAGGGCCATCCGATGCATGATTACGGCAATGAAAAATGTGTTGCACATTTCTGACATTAACCCGGTTACCACAAAAAAGGGTATTATGTTTGGGGAGAAAAAGCAGCCAGTGACTTTTCCCCCATCTGATGAGTTAAATGAATTGTGTGAAGAAGCGTGGTGTTCCCCAGATAAGAAATAAGTGATTTCTAAGAGGTTACTGATGGCGTACCCTTTCCCGCCAACGGACAGGCTACGTTGGGAAACATCCCCTAGGGTGGACAAGGCGCTCACACGCTTATCAAAAAAGGTGGCACTGCCGTCTCAGGATACGGCCGCCTTAAAGGAGCCTGCAGATAGAAAGCAGGAGGCTATCCTGAAGTCTGTATACACACACAGGTACTATACTGCGACCTGCAATTGCTTCGGCATGGATGTGTAGTGCTGCAGCTGCTTGGTCTGATTCCCTGTCAGATAACATTGATTCCCTTGACAGGGATGCTATTTTGCTAACCATAGAGCATATTAAAGACGTCGTCTTATATATGAGGGATGCACAGAGGGACATTTGCCGGCTGGCATCTAGAATTAATGCAATGTCCATTTCTGCCAGGAGAGTATTATGGACTCGGCAGTGGACAGGTGATGCTGATTCTAAAAGGCACATGGAGGTTTTGCCTTATAAGGGTGAGGAATTGTTTGGGGACGGTCTCTCGGACCTCGTATCCACAGCAACAGCTGGGAAGTCGACTTTTTTACCTCAGGTTCCCTCACAGCCTAAGAAAGCACCATATTATCAAGTACAGTCCTTTCGGCCTCAGAAAGGCAAGCGGGTCAGAGGCGCGTCCTTTCTGCCCAGAGGCAGGGGTAGAGGGAAAAAGCTGCACCAGACAGCCAGTTCCCAGGAACAAAAATACTCCCCTGCTTCCTCTGAGTCCACCGCATGACGCTGGGGCTCCACAGGGGGAGCCAGGTGCGGTGGGGGCGCGTCTCCGGAACTTCAGCGACCAGTGGGTTCGCTCACAGGTGGATCTCTGGGTTCTACAAGTGGTATCTCAGGGATACAAGCTGGAGTTCGAGGCGTCTCCCCCTCGCCGTTACCTCAAATCAGCCTTGCCAGCTGCTCCAAAGGAAAGGGAGGTAGTACTGGCGGCAATTCACAAGTTGTACTTTCAGCAGGTGATAATCAAAGTTCCCCTCCTTCAACAGGGACGGGGTTACTATTCCACAATGTTTGTGGTACCGAAACCAGACGGTTCGGTAAGACCCATTCTAAATTTGAAATCCTTGAACACTTATATAAGGAAGTTCAAGTTCAAAATGGAATCGCTCAGGGCGGTTATTGCAAGCCTGGAAGAGGGGGATTTTATGGTATCGCTGGACATCAAGGATGCTTACCTACATGTCCCCATTTACCCCCCTCACCAGGAGTACCTCAGGTTTGTGGTACAGGACTGTCATTACCAATTCCAGACTTTGCCGTTTGGTCTATCCACGGCACCGAGGGTATTTACCAAGGTAATGGCCGAAATGATGATACTCCTTCGAAAGAAGGGAGTTATCATTATCCCATACTTGGACGATCTCCTTATAAAGGCGAGGTCCAAGGAGCAGTTGTTAGTCGGAGTAGCACTATCTCGGGAAGTGCTACAACAGCACGGCTGGATTCTGAATATCCCAAAGTCGCAGCTGATTCCTACGACGCGTCTGCTGTTCTTGGGCATGATTCTGGACACAGAACAGAAGAAGGTATTTCTCCCGGAGGAGAAGGCCCAGGAATTGTCATCTCTGGTCAGGGACCTCCTGAAACAAAAACAGGTGTCGGTGCATCACTGCACGCGAGTCCTGGGAAAGATGGTAGCTTCTTACGAAGCAATTCCCTTCGGCAGGTTCCATGCACGGATCTTTCAGTGGGATCTGTTAGACAAGTGGTCCGGATCGCATCTTCAGATGCATCGGTTGATCACCCTGTCCCCGAGGGCCAGGGTGTCTCTGCTGTGGTGGCTGCAGAGTGCTCATCTTCTCGATGGCCGCAGATTCGGCATTCAGGACTGGGTCCTGGTGACCACGGATGCAAGCCTCCGAGGTTGGGGGGCAGTCACTCAGGGAAGAAACTTCCAAGGACAGTGGTCGAGTCAGGAGACTTTCCTACACATAAATATTCTGGAACTAAGGGCCATTTACAATGCCCTGAGTCAAGCAGTAACCCTGCTTCAAAACCAGCCGGTGCTGATTCAGTCAGACAACATCACGGCGGTCGCCCATGTAAACCGACAGGGCGGCACAAGAAGCAGGATGGCGATGGCAGAAGCCACAAGGATTCTTCGATGGGCGGAGAATCACGTGCTAGCACTGTCAGCAGTGTTCATTCCGGGAGTGGACAACTGGGAAGCAGACTTCCTCAGCAGGCACGACCTCCACCCGGGAGAGTGGGGACTTCATCCAGAAGTCTTCAAGCTGATTGTAAATCGTTGGGAAAGGCCACAGGTGGACATGATGGCGTCCCGCCTCAACAAAAAGCTAAAAAGATATTGCGCCAGGTCAAGGGACCCTCAGGCGATAGCTGTGGACGCTCTAGTGACACCGTGGGTGTACCAGTCGGTTTATGTGTTCCCTCCTCTTCCTCTCATACCAAAGGTACTGAGGATAATAAGAAAGAGAGGAGTAAGAACTATACTCATCGTTCCGGATTGGCCAAGAAGAACTTGGTACCCGGAACTACAAGAAATGATCTCAGAGGGCCCTTGGCCTCTGCCGCTCCGACAGGACCTGCTACAGCAGGGGCCCTGTCTGTTCCAAGACTTACCGCGGCTGCGTTTGACGGCATGGCGGTTGAACGCCGGATCCTAATGGAAAAGGGCATTCCAGATGAAGTCATACCTACGCTGATTAAAGCTAGGAAGGATGTGACAGCAAAACATTATCACCGCATATGGCGAAAATATGTTGCTTGGTGTAAGGCCAGGAAGGCCCCAACAGAGGAATTTCAGCTGGGTCGATTTCTGCACTTCCTACAGTCAGGAGTGACTATGGGCCTAAAATTGGGATCCATTAAAGTCCAGATTTCGGCCCTGTCTATTTTCTTTCAAAAAGAACTGGCTTCCCTGCCTGAAGTTCAGACTTTTGTTAAGGGAGTGCTGCATATTCAGCCCCCTTTTGTGCCTCCAGTGGCACCTTGGGATCTTAACGTTGTGTTGGATTTCCTGAAATCCCACTGGTTTGAGCCACTTAAGACCGTGGAGCTAAAGTATCTCACGTGGAAAGTGGTCATGTTATTGGCCTTAGCTTCGGCTAGGCGTGTGTCAGAATTGGCGGCTTTATCCTGTAAAAGCCCATATCTGATTTTCCATATGGACAGGGCAGAATTGAGGACTCGTCCCCAATTTCTCCCTAAGGTGGTATCAGCGTTTCATTTGAACCAACCTATTGTGGTGCCTGCGGCTACTCGGGACTTGGAGGATTCCAAGTTGCTGGACGTAGTCCGGGCCCTGAAAATCTATGTTTCCAGGACGGCTAGAGTCAGGAAAACCGACTCGCTGTTTGTCCTGCATGCACCCAACAAGCTGGGTGCTCCTGCTTCTAAGCAGACTATTGCTCGCTGGATCTGTAGCACGATTCAGCAGGCTCATTCTGCGGCTGGACTGCCGCATCCTAAATCTGTAAAAGCCCATTCCACGAGGAAGGTGGGCTCTTCTTGGGCGGCTGCCCGAGGGGTCTCGGCTTTACAACTTTGCCGAGCTGCTACTTGGTCGGGATCAAACACTTTTGCAAAATTCTACAAGTTTGATACCCTGGCTGAGGAGGACCTTGTGTTTGCCCATTCGGTGCTGCAGAGTCATCCGCACTTTCCCGCCCGTTTGGGAGCTTTGGTATAATCCCCATGGTCCTTACGGAGTACCCAGCATCCACTAGGACGTCAGAGAAAATAAGAATTTACTCACCGGTAATTCTATTTCTCGTAGTCCGTAGTGGATGCTGGGAGCCCGTCCCAAGTGCGGACTTTCTGCAATACATGTATATAGTTATTGCTTAACTATAGGGTTTTGTTATGAGCCATCTGTTAATTGAGGCTCAGTTGTTGTTCATACTGTTAACTGGGTATTGTTATCACAAGTTGTACGGTGTGATTGGTGTGGATGGTATGAGTCTTACCCTGGATTCCAAATCCTTTCCTAGTAATGTCAGCTCTTCCGGGCACAGTTTCCCTAGCTGGGGTCTGGAGGAGGGGCATAGAGGGAGGAGCCAGTGCACACCAGATGTAGTACCTAAATCTTTCTTTTAAGAGTGCCCAGTCTCCTGCGGAGCCCGTCTATTCCCCATGGTCCTTACGGAGTACCCAGCATCCACTACGGACTACGAGAAATAGAATTACCGGTGAGTAAATTCTTATTTTTGTCTTCCAACATTGCTGGGTGATCATATCATATACAACCCATTAAGAACCTAGCAACCTGGGGAACCATTATGTAACAGGTAGCATCTATCCTTGTGTATCAATTAGAGATGAGCGCCTGAAATTTTTCGGGTTTTGTGTTTTGGTTTTGGGTTCGGTTCCGCGGCCGTGTTTTGGGTTCGAACGCGTTTTGGCAAAACCTCACCGAATTTTTTTTGTCGGATTCGGGTGTGTTTTGGATTCGGGTGTTTTTTTCAAAAAACACTAAAAAACAGCTTAAATCATAGAATTTGGGGGTCATTTTGATCCCAAAGTATTATTAACCTCAAAAACCATAATTTACACTCATTTTCAGTCTATTCTGAATACCTCACACCTCACAATATTATTTTTAGTCCTAAAATTTGCACCGAGGTCGCTGTGTGAGTAAGATAAGCGACCCTAGTGGCCGACACAAACACCGGGCCCATCTAGGAGTGGCACTGCAGTGTCACGCAGGATGTCCCTTCCAAAAAACCCTCCCCAATCAGCACATGATGCAAAGAAAAAGAAAAGAAAAAAGAGGTGCAAGATGGAATTGTCCTTGGGCCCTCCCACCCACCCTTATGTTGTATAAACAAAACAGGACATGCACACTTTAACCAACCCATCATTTCAGTGACAGGGTCTGCCACACGACTGTGACTGATATGACGGGTTGGTTTGGACCCCCCCCAAAAAAGAAGCAATTAATCTCTCCTTGCACAAACTGGCTCTACAGAGGCAAGATGTCCACCTCATCTTCACCCTCCGATATATCACCGTGTACATCCCCCTCCTCACAGATTATCAATTCGTCCCCACTGGAATCCACCATCTCAGCTCCCTGTGTACTTTGTGGAGGCAATTGCTGCTGGTCAATGTCTCCGCGGAGGAATTGATTATAATTCATTTTAATGAACATCATCTTCTCCACATTTTCTGGATGTAACCTCGTACGCCGATTGCTGACAAGGTGAGCGGCGGCACTAAACACTCTTTCGGAGTACACACTTGTGGGAGGGCAACTTAGGTAGAATAAAGCCAGTTTGTGCAAGGGCCTCCAAATTGCCTCTTTTTCCTGCCAGTATAAGTACGGACTGTGTGACGTGCCTACTTGGATGCGGTCACTCATATAATCCTCCACCATTCTATCAATGTTGAGAGAATCATATGCAGTGACAGTAGACGACATGTCCGTAATCGTTGTCAGGTCCTTCAGTCCGGACCAGATGTCAGCATCAGCAGTCGCTCCAGACTGCCCTGCATCACCGCCAGCGGGTGGGCTCGGAATTCTGAGCCTTTTCCTCGCACCCCCTGTTGCGGGAGAATGTGAAGGAGGAGATGTTGACAGGTCGCGTTCCGCTTGACTTGACAATTTTGTCACCAGCAGGTCTTTCAACCCCAGCAGACCTGTGTCTGCCGGAAAGAGAGATCCAAGGTAGGCTTTAAATCTAGGATCGAGCACGGTGGCCAAAATGTAGTGCTCTGATTTCAACAGATTGACCACCCGTGAATCCTTGTTAAGCGAATTAAGGGCTGCATCCACAAGTCCCACATGCCTAGCGGAATCGCTCCCTTTTAGCTCCTTCTTCAATGCCTCCAGCTTCTTCTGCAAAAGCCTGATGAGGGGAATGACCTGACTCAGGCTGGCAGTGTCTGAACTGACTTCACGTGTGGCAAGTTCAAAGGGCATCAGAACCTTGCACAACGTTGAAATCATTCTCCACTGCACTTGAGACAGGTGCATTCCACCTACTATATCGTGCTCAATTGTATAGGCTTGAATGGCCTTTTGCTGCTCCTCCAACCTCTGAAGCATATAGAGGGTTGAATTCCACCTCGTTACCACTTCTTGCTTCAGATGATGGCAGGGCAGGTTCAGTAGTTTTTGGTGGTGCTCCAGTCTTCTGTACGTGGTGCCTGTACGCCGAAAGTGTCCCGCAATTTTTCTGGCCACCGACAGCATCTCTTGCACGCCCCTGTCGTTTTTAAAAAAATTCTGCACCACCAAATTCAAGGTATGTGCAAAACATGGGACGTGCTGGAATTTGCCCATATTTAATGCACACACAATATTGCTGGCGTTGTCCGATGCCACAAATCCACAGGAGAGTCCAATTGGGGTAAGCCATTCCGCGATGATCTTCCTCAGTTGCCGTAAGAGGTTTTCAGCTGTGTGCGTATTCTGGAAAGCGGTGATACAAAGCGTAGCCTGCCTAGGAAAGAGTTGGCGTTTGCGAGATGCTGCTACTGGTGCCGCCGCTGCTGTTCTTGCGGCGGGAGTCCATACATCTACCCAGTGGGCTGTCACAGTCATATAGTCCTGACCCTGCCTTGCTCCACTTGTCCACATGTCCGTGGTTAAGTGGACATTGGGTACAACTGCATTTTTTAGGACACTGGTGAGTCTTTTTCTGACGTCCGTGTACATTCTCGGTATCGCCTGCCTAGAGAAGTGGAACCTAGATGGTATTTGGTAACGGGGGCACACTGCCTCAATAAATTGTCTAGTTCCCTGTGAACTAACGGCGGATACCGGACGCACGTCTAACACCAACATAGTTGTCAAGGACTCAGTTATCCGCTTTGCAGTAGGATGACTGCTGTGATATTTCATCTTCCTCGCAAAGGACTGTTGAACAGTCAATTGCTTACTGGAAGTAGTACAAGTGGGCTTACGACTTCCCCTCTGGGATGACCATCGACTCCCAGCGGCAACAACAGCAGCGCCAGCAGCAGTAGGCGTTACACGCAAGGATGCATCGGAGGAATCCCAGGCAGGAGAGGACTCGTCAGAATTGCCAGTGACATGGCCTGCAGGACTATTGGCATTCCTGGGGAAGGAGGAAATTGACACTGAGGGAGTTGGTGGGGTGGTTTGCGTGAGCTTGGTTACAAGAGGAAGGGATTTACTGGTCAGTGGACTGCTTCCGCTGTCACCCAAAGTTTTTGAACTTGTCACTGACTTATTATGAATGCGCTGCAGGTGACGTATAAGGGAGGATGTTCCGAGGTGGTTAACGTCCTTACCCCTACTTATTACAGCTTGACAAAGGGAACACACGGCTTGACACCTGTTGTCCGCATTTCTGGTGAAATACCTCCACACCGAAGAGCTGATTTTTTTGGTATTTTCACCTGGCATGTCAACGGCCATATTCCTCCCACGGACAACAGGTGTCTCCCCGGGTGCCTGACTTAAACAAACCACCTCACCATCAGAATCCTCCTGGTCAATTTCCTCCCCAGCGCCAGCAACACCCATATCCTCCTCATCCTGGTGTACTTCAACACTGACATCTTCAATCTGACTATCAGGAACTGGACTGCGGGTGCTCCTTCCAGCACTTGCAGGGGGCGTGCAAATGGTGGAAGGCGCATGCTCTTCACGTCCAGTGTTGGGAAGGTCAGGCATCGCAACCGACACAATTGGACTCTCCTTGTGGATTTGGGATTTCGAAGAATGCACAGTTCTTTGCTGTGCTGCTTTTGCCAGCTTGAGTCTTTTCATTTTTCTAGCGAGAGGCTGAGTGCTTCCATCCTCATGTGAAGCTGAACCACTAGCCATGAACATAGGCCAGGGCCTCAGCCGTTCCTTGCCACTCCGTGTGGTAAATGGCATATTGGCAAGTTTACGCTTCTCCTCCGACAATTTTATTTTAGGTTTTGGAGTCCTTTTTTTACTGATATTTGGTGTTTTGGATTTGACATGCTCTGTACTATGACATTGGGCATCGGCCTTGGCAGACGACGTTGCTGGCATTTCATCGTCTCGGCCATGACTAGTGGCAGCAGCTTCAGCACGAGGTGGAAGTGGATCTTGATCTTTCCCTAATTTTGGAACCTCAACATTTTTGTTCTCCATATTTTAATAGGCACAACTAAAAGGCACCTCAGGTAAACAATGGAGATGGATGGATTGGATACTAGTATACAATTATGGACGGGCTGCCGAGTGCCGACACAGAGGTAGCCACAGCCGTGAACTACCGCACTGTACTGTGTCTGCTGCTAATATATAGACTGGTTGATAAAGAGATAGTATACTCGTAACTAGTATGTATGTATAAAGAAAGAAAAAAAAACCACGGTTAGGTGGTATATACAATTATGGACGGGCTGCCGAGTGCCGACACAGAGGTAGCCACAGCCGTGAACTACCGCACTGTACTGTGTCTGCTGCTAATATATAGACTGGTTGATAAAGAGATAGTATACTCGTAACTAGTATGTATGTATAAAGAAAGAAAAAAAAACCACGGTTAGGTGGTATATACAATTATGGACGGGCTGCCGAGTGCCGACACAGAGGTAGCCACAGCCGTGAACTACCGCACTGTACTGTGTCTGCTGCTAATATAGACTGGTTGATAAAGAGATAGTATACTCGTAACTAGTATGTATGTATAAAGAAAGAAAAAAAAACCACGGTTAGGTGGTATATACAATTATGGACGGGCTGCCGAGTGCCGACACAGAGGTAGCCACAGCCGTGAACTACCGCACTGTACTGTGTCTGCTGCTAATATATAGACTGGTTGATAAAGAGATAGTATACTCGTAACTAGTATGTATGTATAAAGAAAGAAAAAAAAACCACGGTTAGGTGGTATATACAATTATGGACGGGCTGCCGAGTGCCGACACAGAGGTAGCCACAGCCGTGAACTACCGCACTGTACTGTGTCTGCTGCTAATATATAGACTGGTTGATAAAGAGATAGTATACTCGTAACTAGTATGTATGTATAAAGAAAGAAAAAAAAACCACGGTTAGGTGGTATATACAATTATGGACGGGCTGCCGAGTGCCGACACAGAGGTAGCCACAGCCGTGAACTACCGCACTGTACTGTGTCTGCTGCTAATATATAGACTGGTTGATAAAGAGATAGTATACTCGTAACTAGTATGTATGTATAAAGAAAGAAAAAAAAAACCACGGTTAGGTGGTATATACAATTATGGACGGGCTGCCGAGTGCCGACACAGAGGTAGCCACAGCCGTGAACTACCGCACTGTACTGTGTCTGCTGCTAATATATAGACTGGTTGATAAAGAGATAGTATACTCGTAACTAGTATGTATGTATAAAGAAAGAAAAAAAAACCACGGTTAGGTGGTATATACAATTATGGACGGGCTGCCGAGTGCCGACACAGAGGTAGCCACAGCCGTGAACTACCGCACTGTACTGTGTCTGCTGCTAATATATAGACTGGTTGATAAAGAGATAGTATACTCGTAACTAGTATGTATGTATAAAGAAAGAAAAAAAAACCACGGTTAGGTGGTATATACAATTATGGACGGGCTGCCGAGTGCCGACACAGAGGTAGCCACAGCCGTGAACTACCGCACTGTACTGTGTCTGCTGCTAATATAGACTGGTTGATAAAGAGATAGTATACTCGTAACTAGTATGTATGTATAAAGAAAGAAAAAAAAACCACGGTTAGGTGGTATATACAATTATGGACGGGCTGCCGAGTGCCGACACAGAGGTAGCCACAGCCGTGAACTACCGCACTGTACTGTGTCTGCTGCTAATATAGACTGGTTGATAAAGAGATAGTATACTACTAATATTATATATACTGGTGGTCAGGTCACTGGTCACTAGTCACACTGGCAGTGGCACTCCTGCAGCAAAAGTGTGCACTGTTTAATTTTAATATAATATTATGTACTCCTGGCTCCTGCTATAACCTATAACTGGCACTGCAGTAGTGCTCCCCAGTCTCCCCCACAATTATAAGCTGTGTGAGCTGAGCAGTCAGACAGATATATAATATATATAGATGATGCAGCACACTGGCCTGAGCCTGAGCAGTGCACACAGATATGGTATGTGACTGACTGAGTCACTGTGTGTATCGCTTTTTTCAGGCAGAGAACGGATATATTAAATAAACTGCACTGTGTGTCTGGTGGTCACTCACTATATAATATATTATGTACTCCTGGCTCCTGCTATAACCTATAACTGGCACTGCAGTAGTGCTCCCCAGTCTCCCCCACAATTATAAGCTGTGTGAGCTGAGCAGTCAGACAGATATATATAATATTATATATAGATAATAGATGATGCAGCACACTGGCCTGAGCCTGAGCAGTGCACACAGATATGGTATGTGACTGAGTCACTGTGTGCTGTGTATCGCTTTTTTCAGGCAGAGAACGGATTATAAATAAAACTGGTGGTCACTATCAGCAAAACTCTGCACTGTACTGAGTACTCCTAATGCTCCCCAAAATTAGTAAATCAAGTGTCTCTCTAATCTATTCTAAACGGAGAGGACGCCAGCCACGTCCTCTCCCTATCAATCTCAATGCACGTGTGAAAATGGCGGCGACGCGCGGCTCCTTATATAGAATCCGAGTCTCGCGATAGAATCCGAGCCTCGCGAGAATCCGACAGCGTCATGATGACGTTCGGGCGCGCTCGGTTTAACCGAGCAAGGCGGGAAGATCCGAGTCGCTCGGACCCGTGAAAAAAAACATGAAGTTCTGGCGGGTTCGGATTCAGAGAAACCGAACCCGCTCATCTCTAGTATCAATGCCTATTTCCCTATAGATTGTAAGCTTGCGAGCAGGGCCTTCCTACCTCTGTCTGTCTGTCTGTCTGTCTTTGCCCAGTTTTGTTCTATAATTGTTGTTCTAATTGTAAAGCGCAACGGAATATGCTGCGCTATATAAGAAAATGCTAATAAATAAATAATAATAAATAAATCAATGCCACAAAATATAATTATGCAACAGATCAGTGCCCGCAGTACATAATGCCACACATCAGTGCCCGCAGTACATAATGCCACACATCACTGCCACAATACATAATTATTCAACACATCAGTGCCCGCAGTACATAATGCCATACATCAGTGCCACAAAACATAATTATGCAACACATCCGAGCCTGCAGTACATAATGCCACACATCAGTGGCACAAAACAATTATGCCACACATCAATGCCAAAAAACATAATGCAACACATCAGTGCCCGCAGTACATAATGCCACACATCAGTGCCACAAAACATAATTATGCAACACAGTGCTTGCAGTACATAATGCCACACATCAGTGCCCACAGTACATAATGCCACACATCACTGCCCACAGTACATAATGCCACACATCAGTGCTACAAAACATAATTATGCAACACATCAGTGCCTGCAGTATATAATGCCACACATCAGTGCCCACAGTACATAATGCCACACATCACTGCCCACAGTATATAATGCCACACATCAGTGCTACAAAACAATTATGCAACACATCAGTGCCTGCAGTATATAATGCCACACATCAGTGCCACAAAACATAATTATGCAACACATCAGTGCTACAAAACATAATTATGCAACACATTAGTGCCCGCAGTACAGAATGCCACATATCAAAGCCACAAAACATAATTATGCAACACATCAATGCTTGCAGCACATAATACAACACATCAGTGCCACAAAACATAATTATGCAACACATCAGTGCCCGCAGTACATAATGCAACACATCAGTGCCACAAAACATAATTATGCAACACATCAGTGCCGCAGTACATAATGCCACACATCAGTGCCACAAAACATAATTATGGAACACATCAGTGCCCGCAGTACATAATGCCACACATCAGTGCCACAAAACATAATTATGGAACACATCAGTGCCCACAGTACATAATGCCACACATCAGTGCCACAAAACATAATTATGCCACACATCAGTGCCCGCAATACATAATGCCACACATTAGTGCCACAAAACATAATTATGCCACACATCAGTGCCCGCAATACATAATGCCACACATTAGTGCCACAAAGCATAATTATGCCACACATCAGTGCCTGCAGTACATAATGCCACAAATCAGTGCCACAAAACATAATTATGCAACACATCAGTGTCCACAGTACATAATGCCACACATCAGTGCCACAAAACATAATTATGCCACACATCAGTGCCCACAGTACATAATGCCACAAATCATTGCCACCAAAACATATTTATCGGCTCCAGCCTTAACTGTGTAATAGACACAGTTAAGGCATGTGGAATGCATGTATGTAAAAGTCAACAGAAAAATGAGGAGCTGTAAACCAGATCTGTAGCCAAAGAGTGAGCCACAGGAGCCAGATAGCCACATCTCCTAAAACAGAGCATTCTCCTAAGCCTTATAGGATCATATCTCTGGTGGCAAATTGTACTAACCTGTAAGACACAGAAATGCTGCATTTGGCTGCAGCGTACAGAGCCGCCAGTTACAGATCAGACAGAACCACTTATATACAGCGGAATCAGTAGCAGAAATAGATCAAATATACTGTAAGCAGCTGATTTACTTACCATCGCAATACTGTGCACAGAGCTTGACTTATGACAGCGCATCTGGGGTCCAGACTGTACATCTACGATTCAATGTCTAGGTCGACAGTCAATAGTCGACACACATATGGTCGACACGTTTTGAGGGTTTTTCATTTTTTTTGGTCTTTTTCCATCCATGACTATCATTGTCACAAATCATAACTTTTAGTAACCGTGAGGCGAGCAAAGCGAGATACCGCGCACAAAGCGTAGCGAGCCAAGCAAGACAGCGAGGGAACACGTTTCTACAAATGGTGGTCCCAGATATAAAAACTATCCACACCAACCCCCAAAATGCAAAAATAGGGCCTACTCTGAGTGTCATTGTGTATCAGCTCTGTGACTCTTACAGGGTATAACGCACAATACATGAGATAGCAGTGAGGGTGCCCCTGTGAGGAGTTAGACCACCTCTGCATACAACAGGGTTGGTCCCTAGTCACTGACTGTCAGGCACTCTCATTTGTTCCCTGGCACCCGCCCCTGGCCGTTCCTGCCTCCCATTGGCTTCAACTGCTGTCCGTCACTCATGCTACTGCCGACTGTTATGTGCTGCTGATAGCCCAGGCTCCTGGTGCCCGAGACCTTGCAGTGTGCTCTGCATTGTTACCGGCTCCACGCCAGCTAGTCCCAGCGGTAAGTGGGCGGGGCTTTTGGGCTGTGTGTATGGGGAATGATCGCCCTTATCGCCTCTACCTGAATCCGCCACTGGCCTGAGTATTTTCATATATGCCGGCAACAGATAATTTCTCATTGCCTGGTAAGCTGTGATAAGAAATTATAATTATCAGGTCTAAAAGCCAGCAATTAATAAATGGGCACCTGTATATCAAGTGCAATTAATAAATCAAATACAGTATGTAAAATGAATACAGCATATACCGTATATGCAGAGTACAGAATACTGTATACGAATACAGAAAATATACCGAATACAGGATATACACTGAGGGGGTCATTCAGACATGAACACAGCCGCGCGTCTGTACCCAGCGGCTGCATTCGGGTGGTCTGCGCATGCGCACCAGCCACTGTGCGCATGCGCAACCCTACACCTTGCGACCGCATCCCTCCAGCAAGGTGATTGACAGCGGCGGCCACTGGGGGGGTGGCAACCCGTGTGGGGCGCTGTCTTGCCGGAAAAGATGGTCCTGGCGCTCTCCACTCAGTTCTTATATGGTAAATCTGGGGCCCTGTTAGTTGGCTGTTAGTTGGCTGTTAGTTGGATGTTATTTGGCTGTTGGCTGCTAGTTGGCTGTTAGTTGGATGTTAGTTGGATGTTAGTTGAATGTTAATTGGATGTTAGGTAGGTTTTATTGTAAACTGCCCTCTTCCGTGCATTAATAAAAGATGGATAATTGCCTTGAAATGAATCTGTTTAATGACATCCCTGGTTAAGAATTGCCCCGTGGGGCTTATTGTGTAGATCTCCCTGGAGGGGAAACGCTGTTATCCATCTCTATATTGCAGCATTTAGACCAGGTTATCTACTAAACAGATTAATGCATAGCAAGGTTACGCGTTTATTAAACAGTGAGAAATTATGCAAATTCATGCGTGACTGACACCGGGCGCACAAATAACAGGCGCCCATCTGTGGGGAAAATATTCAAGAAATTAACTCAGGAACATGGTAATTTAAAATATAAAAGTCAGCAAGAAAAAACATATGGAGAAGACCGAAACACTGAATAAACAAGTTACAGGACTATATTTTAATTATAATATAAAAGCTATACCTGCTCTGCACGTGGATCTGCGATCAGCGTTTTGCCTTCGTTCATAAAATATGTCGCTCTTTTCTATACTTTGGACCCTATTCTGGTTGGATTGCAGATTCTGATAAAAAGCATAATCTGCAATAATTTCTGTCACATGCTGAAGGCCGTCCAGCACGCTACCCACCGCCCAGCGGCTGAGACCGCGGTCGCAGCAACTATGGATGCCCCCTGCCCGCCGCTATTTTTTCAATCGGAGTAGAGGCGTGTGACATCACACAGCCCCCACAAAATTGGTCCAGCCACGCCCGTCACCATCAATGACACTTTGCTAGCCGCATTTGCGCTGTGCGAACGCAGCGCATGCTCAGAAGATCGAAAATCGCAACTTTTGCATACCAACCTGAGTGAGGGCCTTTGAACGTTACTCGTGATTACAGTAAAGATTACTCTTAAAGTATCTGGGGTCATTTTGTGAACTAAAACATTTCCCTTTATTCATATCAGCGGTCTATTGTTTCCCAGGGGCCAATTTATTAAAGTCATTTACCCCGAAAATCATGTTTCCACGTCATTTTATTAGCAGAACATTTCAACTAATGCCAAATACAGGAGATCTCAAACCTATGTTTCCTTCCTGACGCAGTCCCCAATACTCGCAGTCCTCAATACTCTCAGTCCTCAATACTCACAGTCCCCAATACACTCAGTCCCCAATACTCACAGTCCCCAATACTCGCAGTCCCCAATACTCGCAGTGCCCACTAGGGACATGTCCATCTATTACATGCTATACAGACATGCGGGGGGACGCCCAGCACAGGCTAGTCTGCACCGCATCAGGCCCTACCCCTCCTCCACCACGCAATGGTGGAAAAGTATTGCACAGCTCCCGGCGGGCACGCGCGCATTCCGCAAAGGGCTTCAGACTGCGATCGCTGCCGCTGCAGCGATCCAGTCTGAATTAGGCCCATAGAACACTACACCTTCGACACCCACAAAGCCCTGCCCCCAGGCTCTTATTGACTTTCAGGTCATGGCACAAGCAGGTGTGACCATCGGTGGGTAAAGCCATCAATGGTTACCTTGCAGATGGTGTCACAACATCGAGGTTATCCATCAATGGTACCATTGATGACTACCACGAAAGGCCATCCCTACCCTGTCATCCGCCTCGGACATTTGCATGTCATCCTTGTGCAGGGGCCATTCTTATTATATGGATACATGGCAGAGAGTCCCAGATGTAGGGATGGCCATTGCCCAGCAATGATTCAAAATTATTGATATTCTATCACTAATGTTGAATACTTTTGCCATCGATGGGGGAGAGCCATATGGTCTCCCACCATCGATGATGCACAAGCAACGAATATATATATCTTTTTTTTACAAAGTGTCGGGACACAGTGCTTAGCTCCACCCCCAGCATGCCCATGATGCTCCACCCCTGGGCTCTCATTGGCCCACAGCTTAAATGTTCGGGGTAGTATATATCATACACTATTAGGAATAAGGAGACTATATAATTTTACATATATAGAATATGGAAAAAAGTCACTCTCCGCCCTCTTCTATAATTGAGCGCACCACACTAAAAGGTGGCCCCAGATTACCCCCCAGTAGATGACACGCTAAATTGTGTTAGTGCTGGACTATATACAGTATAATTCTTAACATATAGGCCAGCACTGTCATCATATAGTCCAGCACTGACATATATATATGCGGATACTGCGCCCCGCTTCTGGGGTGGCGAGTGCTGTGGTTTTCTATATGCTGGTATATTTAGGGTTAATCCCTGGTTAACTCATTAACTGTGGCCACAAACTTTGTTCATGCACCCCAATTAGCCTAAACCTGTGTCAGCTGCCCTTTGGTGGATTGTCAGCCAGTGTCGGGTGACTAGTGTACCTTTTAAAAGCCATGCAGTTCATGGCAGGTACACCTTACACCAAGTGGGCATATTTGCAGTTATATTATGTGATACAGTTGCCAGGTTTTAATTTTGATGATTTGGTGATAGTGTGGGACCTGCATGAAGGTGGGGTGCCTTGGAGCGGTGTGCAGGCTTGCGTGCATTGGCCAGTTTGCTAACTAAACCCCCATCATTTATTCATTTATCCATAGATGTTGTGAGGATAGGTGAGCTCATTTTGGTGAGTGCTGTACTTTTTGTTTCTATATATATATATATATATATATATATATATATATATATATACACACACAATATATATATAGTATATTTTTATTTTTTCATGTAGAATACTTACTATATGCTAATCACCACTCATTGAATTTGTTTGTCAACAACGCAGGCTGACATTTTTTCATTTTCGATCATAATGCATTATCGGCAAAGTAATTTCCATACATGAAGGTATTTCGCAAATATTGCATGGATTGAAAATGATGTAACGTTTGCGCTATCTGCCTGCGCGGATGACAGACAAGATGCAATGAATGGTGATCAGCAAACAGTACGTTTTATAAATGAAAAAATATATTTAAGAAAAAAAATGATATGTTCTCCCTATTCCAAATAGTGTATAATATAAAGTGGTATATCAAAAGGCTGTGAAGAGGTTGGGACAGAGCAGCGGAGGCTCGGGGCCTGTGAGCACAGATTAGGGGAGGGTATACACGGGGAATAGATGACGCTGTTGTGCTGCCTCACCCTGCCTGTTTAAAGTATCATAGGAGAGTGGCAGCGCAGCAACAAGGGATAGCCAGCTGCCTCCCCACCATACTTGCCTACTCTCCCGGAATGGCCGGGAGGCTCCCGAAAATCGGGTGACCCTCCCGGCCCTACGGAAGAGCAGGCAAGTCTCCCGATTCGCGGGGTCCCCCCTGCCCGTCCGCCCACTTAGTGTGTAAAGTGGGCAGTCCGGGCAGTCGATGACGCGATTCTTGCAGAATCGCGTCATCATAGCCACGCCCCCTGCAGTGTAATGCCGGTGATCGCGGCATTACAGAGCGGGGGCGTCATTGTGACCCCGCCCTTGCTCCACCCCCACCCGTCCTTGCTCCGCCCTGCACCGCCTCCGGCCCACCCCCTCCTCTTCGTCACCGCCTCACCTGCCAGCCCTCTGAGCCGACCTGGCTGCTCTCTCCCGCAGAGAGCAGCCAGAATGTCGGTAACTATGCTCTGCAGGGATGGCCCCTCACCAGCCCAGTGACCTCCTGCAATGCCTTCCCCACTTGTTGCATAGTGCCCGCACTGCTGCTCTCCTGATCTGCTGAATTTTACCATTTTGTTGCTTTATTTTGCTCTCCTGCACTGTTCTGTCCTGCTGCTATGTCCAGCTCTCCTGCTCTGTCCCTCCATGCTGTTCTGTCCCTCCCTACTGCTCTGTCCCTACCTGCTGTTCTGTCCTGCTCTTATGCTCTGTCCCTCCCTGCTGCTCTGTCCTGCTCTTATGCTCTGTCCCTCCCTCCTGCTCTGTCCTGCTCTTCTGCTCTGTCCCTTCCTTCTGCTCTGTCCTGCTCTTATGCTCTGTCCCTCCCTGCTGCTCTGTCCTGCTCTTATGCTCTGTCCCTCCCTCCTGCTCTGTCCTGCTCTTCTGCTCTGTCCCTCCCTGTTCTGTCCTGTTCTTTTGTTCTGTCCCTCCCTGCTGTTCTGTCCTGCTCTTCTGCTCTGTCCCTCCCTGCTGTTCTGTCCTGCTCTCATGCTCTGTCTCTCCCTGCTGCTCTGTCCTGCTCTTCAGCTCTGTCCCTCCGTGCTGCTCTGTCCTGCTCTTCTGCTGTCCCTCCCTGCTGTTCTGTCCTGCTCTTCTGCTCTGTTCCTCCTGCTGTTCTGTCCCTCCCTGCTCTGTCCTGTTCTTTTGTTCTGTCCCTCCCTGCTGTTCTGTCCTGCTCTTCTACTCTGTCCCTCCCTGCTGTTCTGTCCTGCTCTCATGCTCTGTCCCTCCCTGCTGCTCTGTCCTGCTCTCATGCTCTGTCCCTCCCTGCTGCTCTGTCCTGCTCTTCTGCTGTCCCTCCCTGCTGTTCTGTCCCTCCCTGCTCTGTCCTGTTCTTTTGTTCTGTCCCTCCCTGCTGTTCTGTCCTGCTCTTCTGCTCTGTCCCTCTCTGCTGCTCTGTCCTGCTCTGATGCTCTGTCCCTCCCTGCTGCTTTGTCCTGCTCTTCTGCTCTGTCCCTCCCTGCTGTTCTGTCCTGCTCTGTCCCTCCCTGCTGCTCTGTCCTGCTCTTCTGCTCTGTCCCTCCCTGCTGTTCTGTCCTGCTCTTCTGTCCCTCCCTACTGCTCTGTCCTGCTGTTCTGCTCTGTCCCTCCCTGCTGCTCTGTCCTGCTCTTCTGCTCTGTCCCTCCCTGCTGCTCTGTCCTGTTCTTCTGCTCTGTCCCTCCTGGCTGTTCAGTTCTTCTGCTCTGTCCCTTCCTGCTGCTTTATCCATCTCTTCTGCTCTGTTCCTCCCTGCTGTTCTGTCCCTCCCTGCTGCTCTGTCCTGTTCTTCTGCTCTGTCCCTCCCTGCTGCTCTGTCCTGCTCTTCTGCTCTGTCCCTCCCTGCTGCTCTGTCCTGCTCTTCTGCTCTGTCCCTCCCTGCTGTTCTGCTGCTCTGTCCTGCTCTTCTGCTCTGTTCCTCCCTGCTGCTCTGTCCTGTTCTTCTGCTCTGTCCCTCCTGGCTGTTCTGTTCTTCTGCTCTGTCCCTTCCTGCTGCTTTATCCATCTCTTCTGCTCTGTCCCTCCCTGCTGCTTTGTCCTGCTCTTCTGCTCTGTTCCTCCCTGCTGCTCTGTCCTGCTCTTCTGCTCTGTCCCTCCCTGCTGTTCTGTCCTTCTGCTCTGTTCCTCCCTGCTTCTCTGTCCTGTTCTTCTGCTCTGTCCCTCCCTGCTGCTCTGTCCTGCTCTTCTGCTCTGTTCCTCCCTGCTGTACTGTCCCTCCCTGCTGCTCTGTCCTGTTCTTCTGCTCTGTCCCTCCCTGCTGCTCTGTCCTGCTCTTCTGTTCTGTCCATCCCTGCTGCTCTGCTCTCTCTCTTCTAGCCTCTGCACCTAGTCCACATCCAGTTTGTGGTCACCTCCTCCACCTTCCTTGACAATTTTTGCCACCCGTCTCCCATTGTCTCTTCTCACAACTCAACTCCCGCATCCTGGGTGTCCTCAATGTCCCCACTGATTAAACTATGGATTCTGCTGCTTCTGAACTTCTCTCCTTCGAGTCAGCAATACCACATTGTACAAAGTTTTGGCTGTCTCAAATGTTTAACTAAAAACAAACGTTAAA
The DNA here is from genome assembly GCF_028390025.1 of Pseudophryne corroboree. NCBI lineage: Eukaryota > Metazoa > Chordata > Amphibia > Anura > Myobatrachidae > Pseudophryne > Pseudophryne corroboree. Next base: position 482,748,382 of record NC_086451.1, read on the forward strand.
CATAAGACAAACATTTAAAGTGAGTACTTGGCCTAATATAAATGCATGTAGATGCATGAAGCCGCAGAGAGATCACACTTCTGCCAACACACACTCACTTATTATGCGTTGCTGACATATCTCCAAGCTAAGTAGACGTTCTGGTCAAAAGTTTTAGTGTTTTATAGAGAGAAGAAATTGTCTTTCAGCATTAATAGTATTACATCTCCAGCTCATAAATCATTAAGCTTTTACAGTTGTTGTGTAATAATTCCCACAGCCATTTTGATGATTAACGAAATATAAATGATACCAAAAAAGTAAGAAGTAATTACACAATAGAAAAAATTAGGGATGGAACTCCGGGTAAATATTACGTATATTTAGGATATTGTTAGAACCCACGGTAGGAGATACATTATTCAGTACACTGTAGCGTAGAAGTAGTCACATGTTTCTGCATGCTGTGCATCCTATTGCCATGGTTACTGACTGTTATGGGTGTAGCCATTTGGGGCAGTTGATTGTGAGAGTCACAGGAGTGGGCCAGGTGAGGCAGTCAAGCTCCTTTATAGCCTGGTCTCGCTGACTCCCCAGTGCTGGTGATAGTCTGATGTTCTCCTATCTGGAAGCATTACCAGAGACAGTGACAGTCTGATGTTCTCCTATCTGGAAGCATTACCAGAGACAGTGATAGTCTGATGTTCTCCTATCTGGAAGCATTACCAGTGCTGGAGATAGTCTAATGTTCTCCTACTTGGAAGCATTACCAGTGCTGGAGATAGTCTAATGTTCTCCTACTTGGAAGCATTACCAGAGACAGTGATAGACCGATGTTCTCCTACCTGGAAGCATTACTAGTGCTGGAGATAGTCTGATGTTCTCCTATCTGGAAGCATTACAAGTGCTGGAGATAGTCTGATGTTCTCCTACCTGGAAGCATTACCAGTGCTGGAGATAGTCTGACGTTCTCCTACCTGAAAGCATTACCAGTGCTGGAGATAGTCCGATGTTCTCCTACTTGGAAGCATTACCAGTGCTGGAGATAGTCCGATGTTCTCCTACCTGGAAGCATTACCTGTGCTGGAGATAGTCTAATGTTCTCCTATTTGGAAGCATTACAAGTGCTGGAGATAGTCTGATGTTCTCCTACCTGGAAGCATTACCAGTGCTGGAGATAGTCTGATGTTCTCCTACCTGGAAGCATTACCAGTGCTGGAGATAGTCTAATGTTCTCCTATCTGGAAGCATTACCAGTGCTGGAGATAGTCTGATGTTCTCCTATCTGGAAGCATTACAAGTGCTGGAGATAGTCTGATGTTCTCCTACCTGGAAGCATTACCAGTGCTGGAGATAGTCTGATGTTCTCCTACCTGGAAGCATTACCAGTGCTCGAGATAGTCCGATGTTCTCCTACTTGGAAGCATTACCAGTGCTGGAGATAGTCTATTGTTCTCTTACCTGGAAGCATTACCAGTGCTGGAGATAGTCCGATGTTCTCCTACCTGGAAGCATTACCAGTGCTGGAGATAGTCTAATGTTCTCCTATCTGGAAGCATTACCAGTGCTGGAGATAGTCTGATGTTCTCCTACCTGGAAGCATTACAAGTGCTGGAGATAGTCTGATGTTCTCCTACCTGGAAGCATTACCAGTGCTGGAGATAGTCTAATGTTCTCTTACCTGGAAGCATTACCAGTGCTGGAGATAGTCTGATATGCTCCTACCTGGAAGCATTACCAGTGCTGGAGATAGTCTGATGTTCTCCTACCTGGAAGCATTACCAGTGCTGGAGATAGTCCGATGTTCTCCTATCTGGAAGCATTAACAGTGCTGGAGATAGTCTAATGTTCTCCTACCTGGAAGCATTACCAGTGCTGGAGATAGTCTGATGTTCTCCTACCTGGAAGCATTACCAGTGCTGGAGATAGTCCGATGTTCTCCTACTTGGAAGCATTACCAGTACTGGAGATAGTCTGATGTTCTCTTACCTGGAAGCATTACCAGTGCTGGAGATAGTCCGATGTTCTCCTATCTGGAAGCATTACCAGTGCTGGAGATAGTCTAATGTTCTCTTACCTGGAAGCATTACCAGTGCTGGAGATAGTCTGATGTTCTCCTACCTGGAAGCATTACCAGTGCTGGAGATAGTCTGATGTTTTCCTATCTGGAAGCATTAACAGTGCTGGAGATAGTCTAATGTTCTCCTACCTGGAAGCATTACCAGTGCTGGAGATAGTCTGATGTTCTCCTACCTGGAAGCATTACCAGTGCTGGAGATAGTCTGATGTTCTCCTATCTGGAAGCATTACCAGTGCTGGAGATAGTCTAATGTTCTCTTACCTGGAAGCATTACCAGTGCTGGAGATAGTCTGATGTTCTCCTACCTGGAAGCATTACCAGTGCTGGAGATAGTCCGATGTTCTCCTATCTGGAAGCATTAACAGTGCTGGAGATAGTCTAATGTTCTCCTACCTGGAAGCATTACCAGTGCTGGAGATAGTCTGATGTTCTCCTACCTGGAAGCATTACCAGTGCTGGAGATAGTCCGATGTTCTCCTACTTGGAAGCATTACCAGTGCTGGAGATAGTCTAATGTTCTCTTACCTGGAAGCATTAACAGTGCTGGAGATAGTCTAATGTTCTCCTACCTGGAAGCATTACCAGTGCTGGAGATAGTCCGATGAACTCCTATCTGGAAGCATTACCAGTGCTGGAGATAGTCCGATGTTCTCCTATCTGGAAGCATTACAAGTGCTGGAGATAGTCTGATGTTCTTCTACCCGGAAGCATTACCAGTGCTGGAGATAGTCCGATGTTCTCCTACCCGGAAGCATTGCCTTGTCTAAAATCACAAACTCCTGAGCCATCTCATATCTTTGATTCTTGATCATTACCACTTTACCTGTAGACATTAATGGAATGCCTCATTTCCCTGCCACCAACATCTGCTGATGGAATGGACTTGTTATAGAATTGCTGATCTCTTCTCTACACTGCAAGTTGGTGAGCAATTGGCATTTCTGCGGGTATGGGTCGTTGGGTCGACACAACTTAGGTCGACAGTCATTAGGTCAACCACTATTGATTGACATGCATTAGGTCGACATAGTCATTAGGTCGATATGTACCAGGTCAAAAGGTCGACATGAGTTTTTCACTTTTTTGATGTTGTTTCTTCGTACAGTGACCGGGAACCACAATTAGTGCACCGTGTCCTCTCGCATGGCTCGCTTCGCTCGCCATGCTTCAGGCAAGGAGCACAGGTTACCATTCCCAATTGTAGTCAGCGTGGAACGTAAATTATGAAAAAGTCCAAAAATTGGGGGGAAAAATGTGAAAAACTCATGTTGACCTTTTGACCCGTCGACCCTGTACATGTCAACCTGATGACCATGTCGACCTAGTGACCCTGTCACCCTAATGCATGTTAACCTAAGTGGTGTCAACCTAACGACCGTATCCTATTTCTGCTAGGCTGGTTGTGTTCTGCCATGAAATAAAACTATGAACCTTTTCTATACTATTGCAGTTCTGGTATGTTTTCTGCAAACTTTGGTATTTGGTTTCATGTAGTTTGTAAATTTGGTTATCTATAAATGTGACAGCCCTCAGTCACTCGCTCACTGACTCACTCACTCACTCGCTCACTCACTGACTCACTTACTCACTTGCTCACTCACTCCCTCATCACTGATTCTCTCACTCCCCGATATGTCAGAAAGATGAGATGTAACACAGGGATTCTTCAGGTGGGAAATAGGAAAACTACGTAATCAGAATTTTAATAAACCTCCCCTAAGAGGATGAAAAGGGGGTGACATATTGACGTCATCACCGATGTGTGGCTTGCGTTGCGGGAATGATAACGCCCAAACGGACAATCGGATCAAAATTAGGATTACACCTCCAGTGTGTAGAATTTAATAAACTACAGAAATGCTCCTGTCACTTATTCCCGTATCTGCTACCGGCGCTCCTCGTGTAACGCCAAGAACCATGGATTCATATTTACTTACATTAAGGGGTATATTCAATTGAAGTCGATAGCTGCCATCTGTCGAAAAGACGGCAGTTTTCGACTTTTTAAGGTCGAATCGTGATTCGACCTATTCAATCAAACCCCAAATTTTTTGACAAGTTGAGGAATTCGACTTGTCGAAAAGCACGTGGATCGGCGGAATAGCTGCCGATCCACATGCTTGTGTCGAAAACGTCGGTTTTGGCCCTCTTTTCGACGATCTCACTTCGACTTTAAAAAAAGTCGAAGTGAGATGGGGAGAGCAGCGCCGGAGACTGGAGAGCCGAGCGGGGACGGGCAGAGCCGAGGCGGGGACGGGCAGAGCCGAGGCGGGGACGGGGAGAGCCGAGGCGAGGACCGGGTGAGCAGCGCTGGAGGATGTCACAACCGCCGCTCACAGCAGCATCCACCCGGCTCCAGCAAGCGAGACCTCGCTTGATGGAGCCAGGTGGACGCTGCCGTGAGCGGCGGTTGTGATGCAGGGACAGAGAGGAGGGACTGGAGAGGCAGAGAGACTGGGGTGGGGGGAGACGGGGGAGAGCCGCCCCCACCCCCACCCCCCCATCTCAATTTGACTTTTTTAAATGTCGAATTGAGATGTCATTTGAATAGCCCAGGTCGGATCCATTCCAACAAATGAATGTCGGAATGGATCTGACTTCAATTGAATATACCCCTAAGACGTCTCAAATTTATATCTCTAGATTTACCAAATTATTAACACTCAGTTATATGTACAATGAAATATGTACTTGAAAATTAGAAACTCCCGTGCAAAGAATGGGTACAATAACTAGTATATATATATATATATATATATTAAACCAATTTCCCAAAGGTGGGAGTATCGCAGGGTTTCCATGTCACAGTTATCAGGTACCTCATTCTTTCTGGAACTATTAATGTTCCTTCTCCAGAGTTAGATTCCGCGGAGGGGATTAACATGTTCCTGTCAGGAATAAATTGTAGAGGCAGACAATCGTTGGACTGTAGCTGATAAATACACTAGGACACAGTACAGTACATCATTAATATTAGCGAGGCAGCATGAATATTAATCAGGCCTTATAAATATTAGTCAGGTCTCAAAAACATTAGACAGGCCTATGGATTGTTAGTCAGGGATCGCAGATATTAATCAGGTCTCATATATATTACTCAGGCCTTATAAACATTAGTCAGGTCTCATACATACTAGTCAGACCTATGAAATATTAGTCACGCCTCATGAATGACAATTAGGCCTAGAGAAGATTAAACAGTCCTCGTGCATTTTATTCAATCCTTATAAATATTAATTAGGCCGTATTACCGTTCTCACCCCTTCACCCCTCTCCGTTCTAGTCCTCCCTCTCATCCCTTATCCACCCACAGCAGGGGCTGGATGGCAAATTTTATTCTTGGGGGCAAATGCGATCAAGTGGCCCCGTTTTTTCTACCAGCCATCCCTGCATATCTCTTTGCTGCATGTATCCCTGATTGCCCACTCCATAGCTGTCCGTCGGGATGGTACTGCAATCCCAGCAGTTGGGTTCCGACAGAATGACGACAGCTGCCGTGGCCACGCCCCTTTTCCTAATTTGTACCGGCATTTTAGTGTAAAATGTTGGAGGGTATGCCATTACCCCCTCCAAAGCTTTCTTTCACAGCCAGTATCTTACACATAACTCTGAGGCCATCACCGCACACACTGACCCCATCACTTGCCCCTTAACAGCACCCACTGTCCCCCTCAGTGCACTCACTGTCCCCCCCTGATAGCACTCATTCCCCTTTCACTGACCCCCTCCCTCACTGTCCCCATCACAGCTCACATGCTGCCCCCCACATCACGCACTGCTCCCCTCACTGCCCCCACCCCAGCACTTACTCACCTCCACACAGCACTCTCCCCCTTTATGGTTCACCTCAGAGAATTCCTTCAATGTCACAGTTCTCCCCTCTCCTTCACTAACAGCACCCCATGCAATGCTCCTCTCCCCCTGCCCCTGTAATGTCCCTTCCCCCACAGTATCCCCCCCAACACCTTCAGTGTTCACCCCACTGACCTCTTCATAATCCTCCCCACAGCACTCCCCCTCCCCCTTCAGTGTCCAACATAATGTACTATCACCCCTGCCCCCCCCAGCACTTTCTATATCCACACAACTGCAAGTCCCCCCCACAGCACTTTCAATATCCACACAACAGCAAGTCCCCCCCCACATCACTTTCAATATCCAGACAACAGCAAGTCCCCCCCACAGCACTTTCAATATTCACACAACAGCAAGTCCCCCCACAGCACTTTCAATATCCATACAACAGCAAGTCCCCCCACAGCACTTTCAATATCCACACAACAGCAAGTCCCCCCACAGCACTTTCAATATCCATACAACAGCAAGTCCCCCCCCCCACAGCACTTTCAATATCCACACAACAGCAAGTCCCCCCCCACAGCAATCCCTTTGTTAGCGGCAGCAAAATGACCTTTATTATGTTGTGATATTGGTGTTCCTATACGGCTCTCCTCATGTTCGGTTCTTTCTCCCGGCAGTGGCGCACACCCAAGCTGCTCTTCTGGCGATCACGCACCTTGCCTGCTGTCTAGGGTTACCACCTCATCCCTTTAATTCTGGACACATATTAATTACACAGGTTCTGTGGCTGATTAAAACTAGGTGAAATGGAGTCTTGAAGTCAGCCAGCCCCAGAACCTGTGTAATTAATGTGTCCAGAATTAAAGGGATGAGATAGTAACCCTACTACTGTCATACTGAGTTTGAGGTGCTCAGGGAGATGAAGCTGCCCGGCTGCTCCCATAGTATGACAGTGAAAGTGGCTAGGAGCGGCTGCAGCCCGCCACATAAATTATATGCAGAGTGCAGCTGTGGGGGCGGCCCTTTTACCCCTAACAATGTACCGGCCCGGAGAAAGGCCAAGTGGCACCCTGCCCCCCAGCCCGGCCCGGCACTGACCTACAGAAACCTCCCACTCTACAGAAACTTCCCGGCTGTGCACCTTACTTATCCCCACCCCCTGTTTGACTCACCCTGGTTCTTCTCATATCCCCATTATCTATCTGCCCCTGACTCCCCCCCCCCCCTAATTTTCTAGTAACCTGGCCAACCACAGCCACATCTGTATCTTGTATACAAGGCCTGTGTTTAGCCACTTGGTCTGAGTCTCCGTGTCACCGCTGATACGTGGCTCTGCCACGCCGATACTTCTTTCGCTGCTCTCTGTCTGGGCGGGCTCATCTTTTCCTACACGTCCCACAAAGGGCGTCAGTCTGATGGCACACTGCGTCCGTCATGGCAGGACCCATTGACGCATGCACAGAACGGCTCCTGCACATGCGTAAAGTACCCACAATGCAACTCTGTCCACAACTGAATTACCCTCAGTGTGTGTAAGAACTGCAGACGCTGCGGAATTAGGGCCTGAATAAGCATTCATTCGTAATAATTCTGGGGATTTATTTTATTATTCTGATACTAATACACAGTATTGTGTTCAGTGTAAATGTATACGGTATTTATGTACCATTGCTACAACACGCGTTCTCTATTAATATTAGTGTTTGGTCACCTGGGAAAGCGGTCTTTTATCTGTATTATTTTCCTTGTCCCGCGTGATTGAGGTTTAATAATACGTTTTAGAGAACAAACGAATGATGGCCCTGGGGCCGCGGTCTGTGTCAGGGCGGAAAGGGAGAGCCCTGAAGACTTTTATCTCCCATGATAGTTTGAGTTGCCAAAACTTTGCCAAGACTAACAGCAATTCGGGGTCTTTGATGAATGTTGATGTTAAATAAACAGAAATGAAAATATTTCCTGTGTTGCTCAGAGCGGCTTTTCCAGCATTGTATTTGTATGTAACATGTTCTGCAGTCTTGTCATGTGCGCTACGCAGGCATTCCGCGCAGTGACCGCGCAAATCTGTAACGCTATAGAACGTTATCCCCAGTGACATAACGGCCTCCGGGGCACGGACCGGATTTTAGCCTCTTCTCCTTGGCTTGCAATCAATACGTAGACCAAATTATGCCAGAATAGTGTTACACTTTTATACAAGATGAAAACAAACCCAACGTAAATAGAAAGTATTATTATTAGCAGCGAAACAAACCACCACACGTATCTTATATGGTACAGAACAGTGAATTTATTATAACTCTTGGCCTGTTTTCAGAAAAATTAATGACACAGAAAAATGAACACTGCACGCTTCCATATTTCAGGTAAAGTCTATCCCACAACCCCTAACACTCACTCATTACAATCAATATATTGCCCAGAAGTGGGAATTTACTGTATTAACTATTTAATAGAGCTGCACAAGTACATGAAGTTTGATTAATGATATACGTGGTACATCCGGCTCAGGCGTTCTCTCACACCCACTGTGTCGGCCAGCCACTGCCTCAGATGCAGTCGACACAAGGGAGATCAGCAGAGACCAGGGTGCAGGTAAGTGTTAGGGCCATGTCACAATGTGGGCGTGTTGGGGTCGCAATGGAGAAACACCCAAGAAAGTGTTAAGAGTAGGAATTTGTAAAATACATTTTTTAAGGGTTTTAAAAACTATTTAGGAGATTTTATTTCACACTCACGTAAGTGCTATATCTCTTATTCTGTAACTTCTTATTATCTATGCTGCAGGCTGTTCTGATGATACTGAATCAGATATATAGCCATACAGATAAACACACACAACATACATACATACATACATACATACATATACATACATATACATACATACATATACATACATACATACATACATACCTATATATACATACATACAGTACATACATACATACATACATACACACACACATACAAGCATATATACAGTTGTTATATTTTTTATTTATTTATAAGGTGCCTGTAACATAGAGAACGCGCAAAAAGTGGGTGAGGTCTTGTAGGAAGAGGACAAGATGAAGGCCATCAGGAATATACAGCGCTTAACTTTTACACATTTTGTTGTGTTACTTATTCCAAACTGGAATACATTAAAATGTTCACTCGAAATTCTACACACAATACCCCATAATGTCAACGTGAAAAAAGTTTTTTGAGATTTTTGCAAATTTATTAAAAATAAGAAATCACATGTACATAAGTATTCACAGCCTTTGCCGTGAAGCTCAAAATTTAACTCAGGTGCATCCTGTTTCCACTGATCATCCTTGAGATGTTCCTACAGCTTAATTGGAGACCACCTGTGGTAAATTCAGTTGATTGGACATGATTTGGAAAGGCACACACCTGTCTATATAAGGTCCCACACTTGACAGTCTGAGCACAAACCAAGCATGAAGTCAAAGGAATTGTCTGTAGACCTCCGAGACATGATTGTCTTGAGGCACAAATCTGAGGAAGGGTACAGAAAAATATCTGCTGCTTTAAAGTAGAGATGAGCGGGTTCGGTTCCTCGGAATCCGAACCCCCCCGAACTTCAGCCTTTTTACACGGGTCCGAGGCAGACTCGGATCTTCCCGCCTTGCTCGGCTAACCCGAGCGCGCCCGAACGTCGTCATCCCGCTGTCGGATTCTCGCGAGGCTCGAATTCTATCGCGAGACTCGGATTCTATATAAGGAGCCGCGCGTCGCCGCCATTTTCACACGTGCATTGAGATTGATAGGGAGAGGACATGGCTGGCGTCCTCTCCGTTTATAGTTACTGTTAGTAGTTAGTTGATCTGATTGCTGCTTAGCTTATTGTGGGGAGGATTGGGGAGAGCTGTTAGGAGGAGTACAGTCAGTGCAGAGTTTTGCTAGTTTTTTTTAATCCGTTCTCTGCCTGAAAAAAACGCTCTGTGCTCAGCCTCAGTGTGCTGCATGATATATCTATGTATATCTGACTGTGCTGAGTGCTCACTGCTCACACAGCTGAATTGTGGGGGAGACTGGGGTGCAGTTATAGCAGGAGTACAGTGCACACTTTTGCTGCCAGTGTGACTAACCAGTGACCACCAGTATATTGTCTGCCTGAAAAAGTTAAACACTCCTGTGGTGTTTTTTTTTTTTATTCTATAAACGCATTCTGCTGACAGTGTCCAGCAGGTCCGTCATTCATTATATTATATAAATATTTACCTGCAGTAGTGTTATATTTTTTTTGTTCATCTCTATCATCTTTATCATCTCTATATTAGCAGACGCAGTACGGTAGTCCACGGCTGTGGCTACCTCTGTGTCGTCAGTGCTCGTCCATAATTGTATACCTACCTGTGGTGGGTTTTTTTTTTCTATCTTCTTCATACTAGTAGTTTAGGAGTCTGCTGACAGTGTCCAGCAGGTCCGTCATTATATTATATATACCTGCAGTAGTGATATATATATATTTTCTCTGACGTCCTAGTGGATGCTGGGGACTCCGTCAGGACCATGGGGATTAGCGGCTCCGCAGGAGACAGGGCACAAAAATAAAGCTTTAGGATCAGGTGGTGTGCACTGGCTCCTCCCCCTATGACCCTCCTCCAAGCCTCAGTTAGGTTTTTGTGCCCGTCCGAGCAGGGTGCAATCTAGGTGGCTCTCCTAAAGAGCTGCTTAGAAAAAGTTTTTAGGTTTTTTAATTTACAGTGAGTCCTGCTGGCAACAGGCTCACTGCAACGAGGGACTTAGGGGAGAAGAAGTGAACTCACCTGCGTGCAGGATGGATTGGCTTCTTAGGCTACTGGACACCATTAGCTCCAGAGGGATCGAACACAGGCCCAGCCATGGAGTCCGGTCCCGGAGCCGCGCCGCCGACCCCCTTGCAGATGCCGAAAAGTGAAGAGGTCCAGAAACCGGCGGCAGAAGACTTTTCAGTCTTCATGAGGTAGCGCACAGCACTGCAGCTGTGCGCCATTGTTGTCACACACTTCACACCAGCGGTCACGGAGGGTGCAGGGCGCTGCAGGGGGCGCCCTGGGCAGCAATGAGAATACCTTGTTCTGGCTAAAAAATACATCACATATAGCCCCTGGGGCTATATGGATGTATTTAACCCCTGCCAGGTCTCAGAAAAACGGGAGAAGAAGCCCGCCGAAAAGGGGGCGGGGCCTATTCTCCTCAGCACACAGCGCCATTTTCCCTCACAGAAATGCTGGTGGGAAGGCTCCCAGGCTCTCCCCTGCACTGCACTACAGAAACAGGGTTAAAACAGAGAGGGGGGGCACTTATTTGGCGATATGATTATATATATTAAGTCCCTGTATAATTATAGCGTTTTGGTGTGTGCTGGCAAACTCTCCCTCTGTCTCTCCAAAGGGCTAGTGGGGTCATGTCCTCTATCAGAGCATTCCCTGTGTGTGTGCTGTGTGTCGGTACGTGTGTGTCGACATGTATGAGGACGATGTTGGTGAGGAGGCGGAGCAATTGCCTGTAATGGTGATGTCACTCTCTAGGGAGTCGACACTGGAATGGATGGCTTATTTAAGGAATTACGTGATAATGTCAACACGCTGCAAGGTGGGTTGACGACATGAGACGGCCGGCAAACCAATTAGTACCTGTCCAGGCGTCTCAAACACCGTCAGGGGCGTTAAAACGTCCTTTTACCTCAGTCGGTCGACACAGACACGGACACTGACTCCAGTGTCGACGGTGAAGAAACAAACGTATTTTCCTTTAGGGCCACACATTACTTGTTAAGGGCAATGAAGGAGGTGTTACATATTTCTGATACTACAAGTACCACAAAAAAGGGTATTATGTGGAGTGTGAAAAAACTACCTGTAGTTTTTCCTGAATCAGATAAATTAAATGAAGTGTGTGATGATGCGTGGGTTTCCCCCGATAGAAAATTATTAGCGGTATACCCTTTCCCGCCAGAAGTTAGGGCGCGTTGGGAAACACCCCTTAGGGTGGATAAGGCGCTCACACGCTTATCAAAACAAGTGGCGGTACCGTCTCCAGATAGGGCCGCCCTCAAGGAGCCAGCTGATAGGAGGCTGGAAAATATCCTAAAAAGTATATACACACATACTGGTGTTATACTGCGACCAGCGATCGCCTCAGCCTGGATGTGCAGTGCTGGGGTGGCTTGGTCGGATTCCCTGACTGAAAATATTGATACCCTTGACAGGGACAGTATTTTATTGACTATAGAGCATTTAAAGGATGCATTTCTATATATGCGAGATGCACAGAGCGATATTTGCACTCTGGCATCAAGAGTAAGTGCGATGTCCATATCTGCCAGAAGTTGTTTATGGACACGACAGTGGTCAGGTGATGCAGATTCCAAACGGCACATGGAAGTATTGCCGTATAAAGGAGAAAAAGACAACGTCTTTTCAGCCTCAGTCCTTTCGTCCTCATAAGGGCAAGCGGGCAAAAGGCCAGTCATATCTGCCATGGGATAGAGGAAAGGGAAGAAGACTGCAGCAGGCAGCCCATTCCCAGGAACAGAAGCCCTCCACCGCTTCTGCCAAGTCCTCAGCATGACACTGGGGCCGTACAAGCGGACTCAGGTGCGGTGGGGGGGTCGTCTCAAGAGTTTCAGCACGCAGTGGGCTCACTCGCAAGTGGACCCCTGGATCCTACAAGTAGTATCCCAGGGGTACAGATTGGAAATTCGAGACGTCTCCCCCTCGCAGGTTCCTGAAGTCTGCTTTACCAACGTCTCCCTCCGACAGGGAGGCAGTAGTGGAAACAATTCACAAGCTGTATTCCCAGCAGGTGATAATCAAAGTACCCCTCCTACAACAAGGAAAGGGGTATTATTCCACACTATATTGTGGTACTGAAGCCAGACGGCTCGGTGAGAACTATTCTAAATCTGAAATATTTGAACACTTACATACAAAGGTTCAAATCAAGATGGAGTCACTCAGAGCAGTGATAGCGAACCAGGAAGAAGGGGACTATATGGTGTCCCGGGACATCAGGGATGCTTACCTCCATGTCCCAATTTGCCCTTCTCACCAAGGGTACCTCAGGTTCGTGGTACAGAACTGTCACTATCAGTTTCAGACGCTGCCGGTTGGATTGTCCACGGCACCCCGGGTCCTTACCAAGGTAATGGCCGAAATGATGATTCTTCTTCAAAGAAAATGGACGATCTCCTGATAAGGGCAAGGTCCAGAGAACAGTTGGAGGTCGGAGTAGCACTATCTCAAGTAGTTCTACGACAGCACGGGTGGATTCTAAATATTCCAAAACCGCAGCTGTTTCCGACGACACGTCTGCTGTTCCTAGGGATGATTCTGGACACAGTCCAGAAAAAGGTGTTTCTCCCGGAGAAGAAAGCCAGGGAGTTATCCGAGCTAGTCAGGAACCTCCTAAAACCAGGAAAAGTGTCAGTGCATCATTGCACAAGGGTCCTGGGAAAAATGGTGGCTTCTTACGAAGCGATTCCATTCGGCAGATTTCACGCAAGAACTTTTCAGTGGGATCTGCTGGAAAAATGGTCCGGATCGCATCTTCAGATGCATCAGCGGATAACCCTGTCTCCAAGGACAAGGGTGTTTCTTCTGCGGTGGCTGCAGAGTGCTCATCTACTAAAGGGCCGCAGATTCGGCATTCAGGACTGGGTCCTGGTGACCACGGATGCCAGCCTGAGAGGCTGGGGAGCAGTCACACAAGGAAAAAATTTCCAGGGAAGTGTGATCAAGTCTGGAGACTTCTCTCCACATAAAAATACTGGAGCTAAGGGCAATTTACAATGTTCTAAGCTTAGCAAGACCTCTGCTTCAAGGTCAGCCGGTATTGATCCAGTGGGACAACATCACGGCAGTCGCCCACGTAAACAGACAGGGCGGCACAAGAAGCAGGAGGGCAATGGCAGAAACTGCAAGGATTCTTCGCTGGGCGAAAAATCATGTGATAGCACTGTCAGCAGTGTTCATTCCGGGAGTGGACAACTGGGAAGCAGACTTCCTCAGCAGGCACGACCTCCACCCGGGAGAGTGGGGACTTCATCGGGAAGTATTCCACATGATTGTGAACCGTTGGGAAAGACCAAAGGTGGACATGATGGCGTCCCGCCTGAACAAAAAACTGGACAGGTATTGCGCCAGGTCAAGAGACCCTCAAGCAATAGCTGTGGACGTTCTGGTAACACCGTGGGTGTACCAGTCGGTGTATGTGTTCCCTCCTCTGCTTCTCATACCCAAGGTACTGAGAATTATAAGACGTAGAGGAGTAAGAACTATACTCGTGGCTCCGGATTGGCCAAGAAGGACGTGGCACCCGGAACTTCAAGAAATGCTCACAGAGGACTCATGGCCTCTGCCGCTAAGAAGGGACTTGCTTCAGCAAGTACCAGGTCTGTTCCAAGACTTACCGCGGCTGCGTTTGACGGCATGGCGGTGGAACGCCGGATCCTAAGGGAAAAAGGCATTCCGGAAGAGGTCATTCCTACCCTGGTCAAAGCCAGGAAGGAGGTGACCGCACAACATTATCACCACATGTGGAGAAAATATGTTGCGTGGTGTGAGGCCAGGAAGGCCCCACGAAGAAATTTCAACTCGGTCGATTCCTGCATTTCCTGCAAACAGGAGTGTCTATGGGCCTCAAATTGGGGTCCATTAAGGTTCAAATTTCGGCCCTGTCAATTTTCTTCCAGAAAGAATTGGCTTCAGTTCCTGAAGTCCAGAAGTTTGTCAAGGGAGTATTGTCACAATCCTGACTGTAGGTTTTATATTTGGTGACTTACCCCTGCCATCTGTCCTGGATCCTGTGTCTTTTCACTCACGGAGTTAAACAGCTTGTCAGTTTTCCTGAGTTCTCTGCCTGAGAGGTAATAGTTAATTAGCTCCACCTGTGGTGATCTCCTGTGTGAGGCTGAATTCAGTAATCTGAAGTTCAGGCTTCAGTGTTCTCTCGGCCTGCTAGGCCTCGCTGCACTTCACAGCCTCCTCTAGAGTAGTCACATGACAGTGACTTCACCTGACCCAGAGTTGTCCAATCCTCTGCTAGCCTGAGACTCTCTACATCACCTAATCCTGCCCACCAATCATCAGGGACCAGGAAGTATAAATCAGGAGGCTGAGTTGGAATCTGGGCCAGTTCCTCATGTCACATACAGCCTTGTGTGAGTCTTATGCTGAGCTCCCTTAAGGTAACCTTTGTACCTAAGTTCCTGTGGGAACTCTGTTCCCTTGTTACCGTTTGGTTTACTTGTGTGTTGCCATTTGATTCATCATTTTCCCTGAGTCTCAATGTAAAGGCACAGCTGCAATGTTTCGTCTTAAAGGCACAGTACTGAATTCCGTGTTCTCCACTGAAAACCACAGAAGTCGTGTTTCAGTTTTACTACTGTTGTAGTTGGGACCTCCGTGACTCAGTACCTCCGTGCCTCAGTACCTCGTGCCTCAGCATCTCCGTGCTTCCAGCACCTCCGTGACTCAGTACCTCAGTGCCTCATCATCTCCGTGCCTCAGTACCTCCGTGCCTCAGTACCTCCATGCTTCCAGCACCTCCGTGCCTCAGTACCTCCGTGCTTCCAGCACCTCCGTGACTCAGTACCTCAGTGCCTCATCATCTCCGTGCCTCAGTACCTCCGTGCCTCAGTACCTCGTGCCTCAGCATCTCCGTGCTTCCAGCACCTCGTGCCTCAGTACCTCCGTGCTTCCAGCACCTCCGTGACTCAGTACCTCAGTGCCTCATCATCTCCGTGCCTCAGTACCTCCGTGCCTCAGTACCTCCGTGCTTCCAGCACCTCCGTGCCTCAGTACCTCCGTGCTTCCAGCACCTCCGTGCCTCAGTACCTCCGTGCTTCCAGCACCTCCGTGCCTCAGTACCTCCGTGCTTCCAGCACCTCCGTGCCTCAGTACCTCCGTGCCTCAGCACCTCCGTGCCTTAGTACCTCCGTGCCTCCACGCATCCCAGTGCCTCTACGCACCTCAGTGTCCCCAAGCACCTCAGTGTCCTCAAGCACCTCAGTGTCCTCAAGCACCTCAGTGTCCTCAAGCACCTCAGTGTTCTCAAGCACCTCAGTGTTCTCAAGCACCTCAGTGTCCTCAAGCACCTCAGTGTCTCCAAGCACCTCAGTGTCTCCAAGCATCCCGTGCCCTTTAGCACAGTTGAACCTGGTATTCTTCACTGATTCATCAGCGCCTTTCCAGTTCTGTCTTTCAGGAGACCTTCAGCGCCCCCACGTGCTTCCTGTCTGCCGACCTAATCCTGTATGAGGAGAGCCTAGATTCGGCCATCTCTGCCGCGGTTCCTCTTCCCAGTCATCGGAAGAATACTCGAGTCCACAACATTTCCAAACCAGGTCAGTGGTAGTATTCACATAATCCTCCAGTCGCCCGCACAGACTTCACTACACCGGGTTCACAAAAAACCTCAGTCATGACAGTAGGAACTGGCCACATGGACCCGGCCGAAAGTGTTTGTCTGACGCATGACCTCCTAAGCAATATTGCAGGACGCTTGGGAGGTCTGGAGTCGACTCAGCATCGATTGGCACAGTGTCTGCAGCGGAATTCGTCCTCCAGAGATTCTATGACCTTCTGCTCTAAGACTTCTGACCAACTGCAGATTTTCTACCAGATGTTACTACAGTTACAAGAACTTTTGCCTAGTATTCTCTCTGTGATGCCTGATCTCCTCAGGAATACTACCAACGTTGTTGATCCTGTTTTGTCCCATTCAGTTAATAGAGTCTCTTCCTCTGCGCAAGGGAAAGTTTTTCATCAGAGCTATCCACGGCCCAAGCTCTCTGAAGCTGAACGTCAGCGGCGTAAGGAGCTACATCTCTGTCTTTACTGTGGAAATTCTGGTCATTTTGTTAAAGACTGTATTCTTCGCAAGCCAGGTAATAGTGACAAATCTCAGTATCATAGTGCTCATGTCTACAAGTCATCCACAGTATCCGATCCATCTGCTGCTGACGGGGGTATCAAGAAGGCTACTCTTCTGAGAGAGACTCAAATTTATGACTGGGGTCCGGTGGTTAAAAGACCTTATCCCAAGTTGGGTGTCCAGAGAAGAATGTTCAAGCCATTTACAGTCACAGAGGAGTCCGTGTCCACAGCCCCAGGAGGGGCGTCTTCAGAGCGTCCAGCCCCAGTGAGGGGTTCAGAGCGCCCAGCCCCAGAGAGTCTACAGGGTGCTGCCCAGCCAGAGATTCTACAGAGTGCTGCCCAGCCAGAGATTCTACAGAGTGCTGCCCAGCCAGAGATTCTACAGAGTGCTGCCCAGCCAGAGATTCTACAGAGTGCTGCCCAGCCAGAGATTCTACAGAGTGCTGCCCAGCCAGAGATTCTACAGAGTGCTGCCCAGCCAGAGAGTCTACAGAGTGCTGCCCAGCCAGAGAGTCTACAGAGTGCTGCCCAGCCAGAGAGTCTTCAGAGTGCTGCCCAGCCAGAGAGTCTACAGAGTGCTGCCCAGCCAGAGAGTCTACAGAGTGCTGCCCAGCCAGAGAGTCTACAGAGTGCTGCCCAGCCAGAGAGTCTACAGAGTGCTGCCCAGCCAGAGAGTCTACAGAGTGCTGCCCAGCCAGAGAGTCTACAGAGTGCTGCCCAGCCAGAGAGTCTACAGAGTGCTGCCCAGCCAGAGAGTCTACAGAGTTCTGCCCAGCCCCGTGAAGAGGGGGCTTTTGCCTCAGCCCAGCCCCGTGAAGAGGGGGTTCTTGCCTCAGCCCAGCCCCGTGAAGAGGGGGCTCTTGCCTCAGCCCAGCCCCGTGAAGAGGGGGTTCTTGCCTCAGCCCAGCCCCGTGAAGAGGGGGCTCTTGCCTCAGCCCAGCCCCGTGAAGAGGGGGCTCTTGCCTCAGCCCAGCCCCGTGGAGTGGGGGCTCTTGCCTCAGCCCAGCCCCGTGAAGTGGGGGCTCTTGCCTCAGCCCAGCCCTGTGAAGAAAGGGCTCAGGCCGTCCCGGTTCCAGCCGGTCCAGCAATACTCCAGGCCCTGCCTGGTCAGTCCGTCCCGGTTCCAGCCGGTCCAGAAATACTCCAGGCCCAGCCTGGACAGTCCGTCCCGGTTCCAGCCGGTCCAGCAATACTCCAGGCCCAGCCTGGTCAGTCCGTCCCGGTTCCAGCCGGTCCAGCAATACTCCAGGCTCCGCCTGGTCAGTCCGTCCCGGTTCCAGCCGGTCCATCAATACTCCAGGCTCCGCCTGGTCAGTCCGTCCCGGTTCCAGCCGGTCCAGCAATACTCCAGGCCCAGCTTGGCCAGTCCGTTCCGGTTCCAGCCGGTCCATCAATACTCCAGGCTCCGCCTGGTCAGTCCGTCCCGGTTCCAGCCGGTCCAGCAATACTCCAGGACCAGCCTGGTCCGTCTCCTTTGGCTCCAGCCAATTCAAGTATCCTCGGATCCAATCCAGTCCTACTCGTCCAGCCAAAGCTTTCTTCAGTTTCATCCTCTAAGCTTTCGTCTGATGGTTTTCCACCTATTTACTTTGATGGAGATTTATTGCAATATGCCGCTCTGGTTGAACAATTTCTCTCTCGGATGGAGTCTGATCCTTCAGGTGCAGTAACTCTTTCCAACGTTACTCGATATCTGTTCCTGGCATTCAGAGGAAGAGCTTTGGAGTGGGCCAACATGCTCTTTGAGAGTAATGATCCTGTGTTCCATGACTTACAGACTTTCAGTAACGCTGTAGTTAAAGAATTTAGTCCTAAACCTTTGGAATCTGCATCAACGAAGGTCCTAAATTCTTCTGTATGAATTTCTCAAGTTCCTCTAAGATTCAAGATGGGTGTCCGGAGTCCACCCTTGAAGAGGGGGATACTGTCACAATCCTGACTGTAGGTTTTATATTTGGTGACTTACCCCTGCCATCTGTCCTGGATCCTGTGTCTTTTCACTCACGGAGTTAAACAGCTTGTCAGTTTTCCTGAGTTCTCTGCCTGAGAGGTAATAGTTAATTAGCTCCACCTGTGGTGATCTCCTGTGTGAGGCTGAATTCAGTAATCTGAAGTTCAGGCTTCAGTGTTCTCTCGGCCTGCTAGGCCTCGCTGCACTTCACAGCCTCCTCTAGAGTAGTCACATGACAGTGACTTCACCTGACCCAGAGTTGTCCAATCCTCTGCCAGCCTGAGACTCTCTACATCACCTAATCCTGCCCACCAATCATCAGGGACCAGGAAGTATAAATCAGGAGGCTGAGTTGGAATCTGGGCCAGTTCCTCATGTCACATACAGCCTTGTGTGAGTCTTATGCTGAGCTCCCTTAAGGTAGCCTTTGTACCTAAGTTCCTGTGGGAACTCTGTTCCCTTGTTACCGTTTGGTTTACTTGTGTGTTGCCATTTGATTTCATCATTTTCCCTGAGTCTCAATGTAAAGGCACAGCTGCAATGTTTCGTCTTAAAGGCACAGTACTGAATTCCGTGTTCTCCACTGAAAACCACAGAAGTCGTGTTTCAGTTTTACTACTGTTGTAGTTGGGACCTCCGTGCCTCAGTACCTCCGTGCCTCAGTACCTCCGTGCCTCAGTACCTCGTGCCTCAGCATCTCCGTGCTTCCAGCACCTCCGTGACTCAGTACCTCAGTGCCTCATCATCTCCGTGCCTCAGTACCTCCGTGCCTCAGTACCTCCATGCTTCCAGCACCTCCATGCCTCAGTACCTCCGTGCTTCCAGCACCTCCGTGACTCAGTACCTCAGTGCCTCATCATCTCCGTGCCTCAGTACCTCCGTGCCTCAGTACCTCCATGCTTCCAGCACCTCCGTGCCTCAGTACCTCCGTGCTTCCAGCACCTCCGTGACTCAGTGCCTCAGTGCCTCAGTACCTCCGTGCCTCAGTACCTCGTGCCTCAGCATCTCCGTGCTTCCAGCACCTCGTGCCTCAGTACCTCCGTGCTTCCAGCACCTCCGTGACTCAGTACCTCAGTGCCTCATCATCTCCGTGCCTCAGTACCTCCGTGCCTCAGTACCTCCGTGCTTCCAGCACCTCCGTGCCTCAGTACCTCCGTGCTTCCAGCACCTCCGTGCCTCAGTACCTCCGTGCTTCCAGCACCTCCGTGCCTCAGTACCTCCGTGCTTCCAGCACCTCCGTGCCTCAGTACCTCCGTGCCTCAGCACCTCCGTGCCTTAGTACCTCCGTGCCTCCACGCATCCCAGTGCCTCTACGCACCTCAGTGTCCCCAAGCACCTCAGTGTCCTCAAGCACCTCAGTGTCCTCAAGCACCTCAGTGTCCTCAAGCACCTCAGTGTTCTCAAGCACCTCAGTGTTCTCAAGCACCTCAGTGTCCTCAAGCACCTCAGTGTCTCCAAGCACCTCAGTGTCTCCAAGCATCCCGTGCCCTTTAGCACAGTTGAACCTGGTATTCTTCACTGATTCATCAGCGCCTTTCCAGTTCTGTCTTTCAGGAGACCTTCAGCGCCCCCACGTGCTTCCTGTCTGCCGACCTAATCCTGTATGAGGAGAGCCTAGATTCGGCCATCTCTGCCGCGGTTCCTCTTCCCAGTCATCGGAAGAATACTCGAGTCCACAACATTTCCAAACCAGGACAGTGGTAGTATTCACATAATCCTCCAGTCGCCCGCACAGACTTCACTACACCGGGTTCACAAAAAACCTCAGTCATGACAAGTATTGCATATACAACCCCCTTTTTGTGCCTCCAGTGGCACTGTGGGATCTCAACGTAGTTCTGGGATTCCTCAAATCACATTTTAAACCGCTCAAATCTGTGGATTTGAAATATCTCACATGAAAAGTGACCATGCTGTTGGCCCTGGCCTCGGCCAGGCGAGTGTCAGAATTGGCGGCTTTGTCTCACAAAAGCCATATCTGATTGTCCATTCGGACAGGGCAGAGCTGCGGACTCGTCCCCAGTTTCTTCCTAAGGCGGTGTCAGCGTTTCACCTGAACCAGCTTATTGTGGTACCTGCGGCTACTAGGGACTTGGAGGACTCCAAGTTGCTAGATGTTGTCAGGGCCCTGAAAATATAGGTTTCCAGGACGGCTGGAGTCAGGAAAACTGACTTGCTGTTATCCTGTATACACCCAACAAACTGGGTGCTCTTGCATCTAAGCAGACGATTGCTCGTTGGATTTGTAGCACATTTCAACTTGCACATTCTGTGGCAGGCCTGCCACAGCCTAAATCTGTCAAGGCCCATTCCACAAGGAAGGTGGGCTCATCCTGGGCGGCTGCCCGAGGGGTCTCGGCATTACAACTCTGCCGAGCAGCTACGTGGTCGGGGGTGAACACGTTTGTAAAATTCTACAAATTTGATACCCTGGCTAAAGAGGACCTGGAGTTCTCTCATTCGGTGCTGCAGAGTCATCCGCACTATCCCGCCCGTTTGGGAGCTTTGGTATAATCCCCATGGTCCTGACGGAGTCCCCAGCATCCACTAGGACGTCAGAGAAAATAAGATTTTACTTACCGATAAATCTATTTCTCGTAGTCCGTAGTGGATGCTGGGCGCCCATCCCAAGTGCGGATTGTCTGCAATACTTGTACATAGTTATTGTTACAAAAAAATCGGGGTTGTTATTGTTGTGAGCCGTCTGTTCAGAGGCTCCTACGTTTGTCATACTGTTAACTGGGTTCAGATCACAAGTTGTACGGTGTGATTGGTGTGGCTGGTATGAGTCTTACCCGGGATTCAAAATCCTTCCTTATTGTGTACGCTCGTCCGGGCACAGTATCCTAACTGAGGCTTGGAGGAGGGTCATAGGGGGAGGAGCCAGTGCACACCACCTGATCCTAAAGCTTTATTTTTGTGCCCTGTCTCCTGCGGAGCCGCTAATCCCCATGGTCCTGACGGAGTCCCCAGCATCCACTACGGACTACGAGAAATAGATTTATCGGTAAGTAAAATCTTATTTTTTATATCATTATCATCTCTATACTAGCAGACGCAGTACGGTAGTCCACGGCTGTAGCTACCTCTGTGTCGTCAGTGCTCGTCCATAATTGTATACCTACCTGTGGTGGGGTTTTTTTTTTCTATCTTCTTCATACTAGTAGTTTAGGAGTCTGCTGACAGTGTCCAGCAGGTCCGTCATTATATTATATATACCTGCAGTAGTGATATATATATATATATATTTTTTATATCATTATCATTTCTATACTAGCAGACGCAGTACGGTAGTCCACGGCTGTAGCTACCTCTGTGTCGTCAGTGCTCGTCCATAATTGTATACCTACCTGTGGTGGGGTTTTTTTTTCTATCTTCTTCATACTAGTAGTTTAGGAGTCTGCTGACAGTGTCCAGCAGGTCCGTCATTATATTATATATACCTGCAGTAGTGATATATATATATTTTTTATATCATTATCATCTCTATACTAGCAGACGCAGTACGGTAGTCCACGGCTGTAGCTACCTCTGTGTCGTCAGTGCTCGTCCATAATTGTATACCTACCTGTGGTGGGGTTTTTTTTTCTATCTTCTTCATACTAGTAGTTTAGGAGTCTGCTGACAGTGTCCAGCAGGTCCGTCATTATATTATATATACCTGCAGTAGTGATATATATATATATTTTTTATATCATTATCATCTCTATACTAGCAGATGCAGTACGGTAGTCCACGGTTGTAGCTACCTCTGTGTCGTCAGTGCTCGTCCATAATTGTATACCTACCTGTGGTGGGGTTTTTTTTTCTATCTTCTTCATACTAGTAGTTTAGGAGTCTGCTGACAGTGTCCAGCAGGTCCGTCTTTATATTATATATACCTGCAGTAGTGATATATATAGATTTTTTATATCATTATCATCTCTATACTAGCAGACGCAGTACGGTAGTCCACGGCTGTAGCTACCTCTGTGTCGTCAGTGCTCGTCCATAATTGTATACCTACCTGTGGTGGGGGTTTTTTTTCTATCTTCTTCATACTAGTAGTTTAGGAGTCTGCTGACAGTGTCCAGCAGGTCCGTCATTATATTATATATACCTGCAGTAGTGATATATATATTTTTTTTATATCATTATCATCTCTATACTAGCAGACGCAGTACGGTAGTCCACGGCTGTAGCTACCTCTGTGTCGTCAGTCACTCGTCATCCATAAGTATACTAGTATCCATCCATCTCCATTGTTTACCTGAGGTGCCTTTTAGTTGTGCCTATTAAAATATGGAGAACAAAAATGTTGAGGTTCCAAAAATAGGGAAAGATCAAGATCCACTTCCACCTCGTGCTGAAGCTGCTGCCACTAGTCATGGCCGAGACGATGAAAATCCATCAACGTCGTCTGCCAAGGCCGATGCCCAATGTCATAGTACAGAGCATGTAAAATCCAAAACACAAAATATCAGTAAAAAAAGGACTCAAAAATCTAAAATAAAATCGTCGGATGATAAGCGTAAACTTGCCAATATGCCATTTACCACACGGAGTGGCAAGGAACGGCTGAGGCCCTGGCCTATGTTCATGGCTAGTGGTTCAGCTTCACATGAGGATGGAAGCACTCAGCCTCTCGCTAGAAAAATGAAAAGACTTAAGCTGGCAAAAGCACAGCAAAGAACTGTGCGTTCTTCGAAATCACAAATCCACAAGGAGAGTCCAATTGTGTCGGTTGCGATGCCTGACCTTCCCAACACTGGACGTGAAGAGCATGCGCCTTCCACCATTTGCACGCCCCCTGCAAGTGCTGGAAGGAGCACCCGCAGTCCAGTTCCTGATAGTCAGATTGAAGATGTCAGTGTTGAAGTACACCAGGATGAGGAGGATATGGGTGTTGCTGGGGAGGAAATTGACAAGGAGGATTCTGATGGTGAGGTGGTTTGTTTAAGTCAGGCACCCGGGGAGACACCTGTTGTCCGTGGGAGGAATATGGCCATTGACATGCCTGGTGAAAATACCAAAAAAATCAGCTCTTCGGTGTGGAAGTATTTCAACAGAAATGCGGACAACAGGTGTCAAGCCGTGTGTTGCCTTTGTCAAGCTGTAATAAGTAGGGGTAAGGACGTTAACCACCTCGGAACATCCTCCCTTATACGTCACCTGCAGCGCATTCATCATAAGTCAGTGACAAGTTCAAAAACTTTGGGCGACAGCGGAAGCAGTCCACTGACCAGTAAATCCCTTCCTCTTGTAACCAAGCTCACGCAAACCACCCCACCAACTCCCTCAGTGTCAATTTCCTCCTTCCCCAGGAATGCCAATAGTCCTGCAGGCCATGTCACTGGCAATTCTGACGAGTCCTCTCCTGCCTGGTATTCCTCCGATGCATCCTTGAGTGTAACGCCTACTGCTGCTGGCGCTGCTGTTGTTGCTGCTGGGAGTCGATGGTCATCCCAGAGGGGAAGTCGTAAGACCACTTTTACTACTTCCACCAAGCAATTGACTGTCCAACAGTCCTTTGCGAGGAAGATGAAATATCACAGCAGTCATCCTACTGCAAAGCGGATAACTGAGGCCTTGGCATCCTGGGCGGTGAGAAACGTGGTTCCGGTATCCATCATTACTGCAGAGCCAACTATAGACTTGATTGAGGTACTGTGTCCCCGGTACCAAATACCATCTAGGTTCCATTTCTCTAGGCAGGCGATACCGAAAATGTACACAGACCTCAGAAAAAGACTCACCAGTGTCCTAAAAAATGCAGTTGTACCCAATGTCCACTTAACCACGGACATGTGGACAAGTGGAGCAGGGCAGACTCAGGACTATATGACTGTGACAGCACACTGGGTAGATGTATTGACTCCCGCCGCAAGAACAGCAGCGGCGGCACCAGTAGCAGCATCTCGCAAACGCCAACTCTTTCCTAGGCAGGCTACGCTTTGTATCACCGCTTTCCAGAATACGCACACAGCTAAAAACCTCTTACGGCAACTGAGGAAGATCATCGCAGAATGGCTTACCCCAATTGGACTCTCCTGTGGATTTGTGGCATCGGACAACGCCAGCAATATTGTGTGTGCATTAAATATGGGCAAATTCCAGCACGTCCCATGTTTTGCACATACCTTGAATTTGGTGGTGCAGAATTATTTAAAAAACGAGAGGGGCGTGCAAGAGATGCTGTCGGTGGCCAGAAGAATTGCGGGACACTTTCGGCGTACAGGCACCACGTACAGAAGACTGGAGCAACACCAAAAACGCCTGAACCTGCCCTGCCATCATCTGAAGCAAGAAGTGGTAACGAGGTGGAATTCAACCCTCTATATGCTTCAGAGGTTGGAGGAGCAGCAAAAGGCCATTCAAGCCTATACAACTGACCACGATATAGGAGGTGGAATGCACCTGTCTCAAGCGCAGTGGAGAATGATTTCAACGTTGTGCAAGGTTCTGCAACCTTTTGAACTTGCCACACGTGAAGTCAGTTCAGACACTGCCAGCCTGAGTCAGGTCATTCCCCTCATCAGGCTTTTGCAGAAGAAGCTGGAGACATTGAAGGAGGAGCTAACACAGAGCGATTCCGCTAGGCATGTGGGACTTGTGGATGGAGCCCTTAATTCGCTTAACAAGGATTCACGGGTGGTCAATCTGTTGAAATCAGAGCACTACATTTTGGCCACCGTGCTCGATCCTAGATTTAAAACCTACGTTGTATCTCTCTTTCCGGCAGACACAAGTCTGCAGGGGTTCAAAGAACTGCTGGTGAGAAAATTGTCAAGTCAAGCGGAACGCGACCTGTCAACATCTCCTCCTTCACATACTCCCGCAACTGGGGGTGCGAGGAAAAGGCTCAGAATTCCGAGCCCACCCGCTGGCGGTGATGCAGGGCAGTCTGGAGCGACTGCTGATGCTGACATCTGGTCCGGACTGAAGGACCTGACAACGATTACGGACATGTCGTCTACTGTCACTGCATATGATTCTCTCACCATTGAAAGAATGGTGGAGGATTATATGAGTGACCGCATCCAAGTAGGCACGTCAGACAGTCCGTACGTATACTGGCAGGAAAAAGAGGCAATTTGGAGGCCCTTGCACAAACTGGCTTTATTCTACCTAAGTTGCCCTCCCACAAGTGTGTACTCCGAAAGAGTGTTTAGTGCCGCCGCTCACCTTGTCAGCAATCGGCGTACGAGGTTACTTCCAGAAAATGTGGAGAAGATGATGTTCATTAAAATGAATTATAATCAATTCCTCCATGGAGACATTCACCAGCAGCAATTGCCTCCACAAAGTACACAGGGAGCTGTGATGGTGGATTCCAGTGGGGACGAATTGATAATCTGTGAGGAGGGGGATGTACACGATGATGAATCGGAGGATGATGATGAGGTGGACATCTTGCCTCTGTAGAGCCAGTTTGTGCAAGGAGAGATTAATTGCTTCTTTTTTGGTGGGGGTCCAAACCAACCCGTCATTTCAGTCACAGTCGTGTGGCAGACCCTGTCACTGAAATGATGGGTTGGTTAAAGTGTGCATGTCCTGTTTATACAACATAAGGGTGGGTGGGAGGGCCCAAGGACAATTCCATCTTGCACCTCTTTTTTCTTTCATTTTTCTTTGCGTCATGTGCTGTTTGGGGAGTGTTTTTTGGAAGGGCCATCCTGCGTGACACTGCAGTGCCACTACTAGATGGGCCAGGTGTTTGAGTCGGCCACTAGGGTCACTTATCTTAGTCACACAGCTACCTCATTGCGCCTCTTTTTTTTCTTCTTTGCGTCATGTGCTGTTTGGGGAGTATTTTTTGGAAGGGCCATCCGGCCTGACACTGCAGTGCCACTCCTAGATGGGCCAGGTGTTTGTGTCGGCCACTAGGGTCGCTTAGCTTACTCACACAGCTACCTCATTGCGCCTCTTTTTTTCTTTGCGTCATGTGCTGTTTGGGGAGTGTTTTTTGGAAGGGCCATCCTGCGTGACACTGCAGTGCCACTCCTAGATGGGCCAGGTGTTTGTGTCGGCCACTAGGGTCGCTGAGCTTAGTCACACAGCTACCTCATTGCGCCTCTTTTTTTCTTTGCGTCATGTGCTGTTTGGGGAGTGTTTTTTGGAAGGGCCATCCTGCGTGACACTGCAGTGCCACTCCTAGATGGGCCAGGTGTTTGTGTCGGCCACTTGGGTCGCTGAGCTTAGTCATCCAGCGACCTCGGTGCCAATTTTAGGACTAAAAATAATATTGTGAGGTGTTCAGAATAGACTGAAAATGAGTGGAAATTATGGTTATTGAGGTTAATAATACTTTGGGATCAAAATGACCCCCAAATTCTATGATTTAAGCTGTTTTTTAGGGTTTTTTGAAAAAAACACCCGAATCCAAAACACACCCGAATCCGACAAAAAAAATTCGGTGAGGTTTTGCCAAAACGCGTTCGAACCCAAAACACGGCCACGGAACCGAACCCAAAACCAAAACACAAAACCCGAAAAATTTCTGGTGCACATCTCTACTTTAAAGGTCCTAATGGGCACAGTGGCCTCCATCATCCATAAATGGAAGAAGTTCGGAACCACCAGGACTCTTCCTAGAGCTGGCCAGCCATCTAAACTGAGCGATCGGGGGAGAAGGGCCCTAGTTAGGGAGGTGACCAAGAACCCAATGGTCACTCTGTCAGAGCTACAGCATTCCTCTGTGGAGAGAGGAGAACCCGTCAGAAGGACAACCATCTTTGCAGCAATCCACCAATCAGGCCTGTATGGTAGAGTGGCCAGACGGAAGCCATTCCTTAGTGAAAAGCACATGTATGCCCACCTAGAGTTTGCCAAAATGCACCTGAAGGACTCTCAGACCATGAGAAACAAAATTCTCTGGTCTGATGAGACAAAGATTGAACTCTGGCATGAATGCCAGGCGTCATGTTTGGAGGGAACCAGGCACCGCTCATCACCAGGCCAATACCATCCCTACAGTGAAGCATGGTGGGGATGTTTTACAGCAGCAGGAGCTGAGAGACTAGTCAGGATAGAGGGAAAGATGAATGCAGCAATGTACAGAGACATCCTGGATGAAAACCTGCTCCAGAGCGCTCTTGACCTCAGACTGGGGCAACGCTTCATCTTTCAGCAGGACAACGACCCTAAGCACACAGCCAAGATATCAAAGGCGTGGCTTCAGGACAACTCTGTGAATGTCCTTGAGTAGCCCAGCCAGAGTCCAGACTTGAATCTGATTGAACATCTCTGCAGAGATCTGAAAAAGGCTGTGCACTGACGCTTCCCTTCCAACCTGATGGAGCTTGAGAGGTGCTGCAAAGAGGAATGGGCAAAACTGCCCAAAGATAGGTGTGCCAAGCTTGTGGCATCATATTCAAAAAGACTTGAGGCTGTAATTGCTGCCAAAGGTGCATCAACAAAGGATTGAGCAAAGGCTGTGAATACTTATGTACATGTGATTTCTTAGTTTTTTATTAAATTTGCAAAACACTTTTTTCACGTTGTCATTATGGGGTATTGTGTGTAGAATTTTGAGGGGAAAAAATGTATTTATTCCAATTTTAAATAAGGCTGTAACATAACAAAATGTGGATAAAGCGAAGCGCTGTGCATGCTTTACGGATGCACTGTATGAGTATAAAGAGCCCTGCTTGGGAGAGCTGTGTGTGTCTTAATAACACTCAGAACATACACATATATATATATATACAGTACTTGCATACACAATACACACACACACACACACACACACACACACACACACACACACATACACACACACACACACACACACACACACACATTAAAAAAAATACAGTATTAGATGCACATACATGCATAGATACAAACTTAGACATATTCACAAGCATTCACGTATAAACACATTCATTATAACACATAGGGGTCTATTCATGAAGCAGTGAAAAGTGTGTAGAAACGAGCCAGTGGAGAAGTTGCCCATGGCAACCAATCAGCATTGACGTAACATTTATATTTGCATACTAAACAACTGTACGGAGCAGCTGATTGGTTGCCATGGGCAACTTCTCCACAGGCCCACTTCTCCACTCTTTTCACTGCTTCATGAATAGACCCCTTACACTCATACATAAATATATACAAATATAAACAAACATACACATAAACACATACATGTTTAAACTAGAGATGTGCACCAAACCCCTGTGATTTGGTTTTGATTTTAGATCTGCATTTTTTTCAAAAATTGATAAAAACTCACATAATTTGAGCCTGTTTTATTATTATTATTTAGTAAGTTTGACCACCTCACAGCTCACAATATTGTTTTCACCAATATTAGCCAAAGGCTGCAGCAAGCTGGCTAGTTATTAAAAGACAGAGTAGCGGCACAAACACACGCCGGGTTATAGCACATGTATGAAATATTGCCACACAGCAGTGTTTGAAAGTGGTGAAAGATGGAATTGTCCTTGGGCCCCTCCCACCCTTATGTTGTATATTAAAAAAGACATGCACAGTGTAACAAACCAAGCATTTCAGTGACAGGGGCTGACACTTTTGTGGCTGAAGTGCTGGGTTTGTTTGGGCTCCCGTAAACAATTTCTTTGGAGGACTACATCTGAACCCTAATGAGGATATCAATGATAAGGATCTTGGTGGTGGAGATTGCATGGATACTGGACTGCTTGTAATTATTTTACAAATTATTATAATTTTGTAAAATTAATTTAATAAACTCTCTGTAAATGATGTAACGCAATGACTTTCTTTTTATCACAGGCAATAACTGCATCCGGTGGCTGATTTACACAAACAATATCATCAACATCCTCATCCTCAGTGTCAGGTAGTAGTAGTACACACATATCCTCATTAGCAAAGCAAAGAGTAAAGTACATTATAAAGGTGAGGTAAGGAAAGAATGTTCCGATGTACGCTCAGTGACGCAGAGGTGGAATCGCTGCGGCGTGTCATCTGCAATGCATTGAATGGCACGTGAGCGGAATCCAGGGCTCTGTCCCTAGGTACAGAAAGAATATTAGTGGCTTCTGCTGTTAAGGTTCCTCTCCCTGTAACCCTGATACACAGTACAGCAGAGGTGCTGGGGAGAGAAAGCATATAGGGGCCATTGATGAAATAATATTTGAGGATCAGCCCCCGAAAACACTGAAATATGAAGTGCCCCTGGAATGTATAAAGGAGGGATCACAGCAGATACCTGCTGCGATCCCTCCATTTCCGCCCGCAGCTATATCCGCATAGGTCTATATGGGGGATGTGATGCTGCCCGATATATCACATTCCCGATATTGTTTCCTGCAGGTACTGCAATCTTTTGATTGTGATAGCCCATTGTAGTCTATGGGCTAGGGATTGTGGAACTAAGTTCCAACTGGGTTTCCCGGAAACCTCTGCCAGAAATGACCATGCATGTGCAGGACCACCGGCAGCCCGCAGAGCACATCGCAAGGACGGGCTTCCCTGTCCCTGCAGGTGCCAGGTGATACATCCACCTGAAGGAATCGCATATTGCAGTGTGATCCTGGGGGGTAAGATCCCACCCAGATCGCATTCAATATGTGATCCATGATAAGTGGGCCCCTTAATGAGACCATATGAGAATACATTCTTCTCTAAAGTATACTAGCCCCTCACACCTATAGTGTCCGAGCATGAGTTGTGGCGCCTGCCCCTTCTGTCTCCCCCAGTACCTGGACACGCAGGCTGGGACACAGACACAGCATGACACCCCTCTCACCAGGTGATTGGTTGCAGCATCTGCCCCCTCTGTCTCCCCCGGTACCTGGACACGCAGGCTGGGACACAGACACAGCATGACACCCCTCTCACCAGGAGATTGGTTGCAGCATCTGCCCCCTCTGTCTCCCCCAGTACCTGGACACGCAGGCTGGGACACAGACACAGCATGACACCCTCTCACCAGGCGATTGGTTGCGGCATCTGCCCCCTCTGTCTCCCCCGGTACCTGGACACGCAGGCTGGGACACAGACACAGCATGACACCCCTCTCACCAGGAGATTGGTTGCAGCATCTGCCCCCTCTGTCTCCCCCAGTACCTGGACACGCAGGCTGGGACACAGACACAGCATGACACCCTCTCACCAGGCGATTGGTTGCGGCATCTGCCCCTTCTGTCTCCCCCCGTACCTGGACACGCAGGCTGGGACACAGACACAGCATGACACCCCTCTCACCAGGCGATTGGTTGCGGCATCTGCCCCCTCTGTCTCCCCCAGTACCTGGACACGCAGGCTGGGACACAGACACAGCATGACACCCCTCTCACCAGGCGATTGGTTGCGGCATCTGCCCCTTCTGTCTCCCCAGTACCTGGACACGCAGGCTGGGACACAGACACAGCATGACACCCCTCTCACCAGGCGATTGGTTGCGGCATCTGCCTCTTCTGTCTCCCCCCGTACCTGGACACGCAGGCTGGGACACAGACACAGCATGTCACCCCTCTCACCAGGTGATTGGTTGCAGCATCTGCCCCTTCTGTCTCCCCCCGTACCTGGACACGCAGGCTGGGACACAGACACAGCATGTCACCCCTCTCACCAGGTGATTGGTTGCGGCATCTGCCTCTCAACTCTCCCCCTGCCCTCAGACTAAAGCACACAGACCGGGATGTACACAGACCGGTATGTACATGGGCCGTCCTGCCCACACCCGGGGACACGGTTCACTAATTGGGGTTCCACCTACTGCAACGTCAAATTTGATACTAAACAATTGAAAAACCCATGTTGACCTTTTCATGCGTCGACGATTTGGTGTCAATCTAGACACTGTCAACCTATTTAACCACTGTACACACATACATACTGTGCACACACACATACATACTGTACACACATACATACTGTGCACACACACATACATACTGTACACACATACATACTGTACACACACATATACTGTACACACATACATACTGTACACACACATACATACTGTATGTACACACACACATACTTTACACATACATACTGTACACACACATACATACTGCACACACACATACATACTGTACACACATACATACTGTACACATATACATACTGTGCACAGACATACATACATACTGTACACACATACATACTGTACACACATAATGTACACACACATACATGCTGTACACACATACATACTGTAAAGACACATACATACTATACTCACATACATACTGTACACACACATACATACAGTACACACAGACATACTATACACACACATACACATACATACTGTACACACACACACACACACACACACACACACACACACACACACACACATACAAACTGTACACACACACATACATACATACATACAGTACACACCCATTCATACTGTACACACACACACACACACACACACACACACACACACACACACACACACACACACACACACACACACATACTGTACACACATACATACTGTACACACATACATACTGTGCACACATACATACTGTACACACATACATACTGTGCACACACATACATACTGTACACACATACATACTGTACACACACATATACTGTACACACATACATACTGTACACAATCACACACATACAAACTGTACACACACACATACATACTGTACACACATACATACTGTACACACATACATACTGTACACACCTACATACATACTGTACACACACATACTGTACACACACATACAAACTGTACACACACATGCATACAAACTTACACATATACAGTACACACATACATACTGTACACACTTATATACATACTGTACACACATACATACTGTACACACACATAGATACATACGCACACATACATACAAACTGTATAGAGATACATACTGTACACACATACATATGGTACACATACATACTGTACAAAATACATACTGTTAACACGCACATACAAACTGTACACATATACATACTGTACACACACATACATACTGTATACACATACACATTGTACACACATACATATCAACTGTACACACTGTACACACATACATACTGCAGACACAGACACACTGTACACTTACATACACACTGTAAACACATACATACTGCACACACATACATACTGCACACACATACATACTGTACACATACAAACTGTACACACATACATACTGTACCCACACATACATACTGTACACACATATATATGCTGCACACACACATACATACTGTACACACATAAATACAAACTTTACACTCATACATGCTGTACAAACACATACATACTGTACACACATACATACTGCACACATACATATACATACTGTACACACATACATACATGCATACTGTACACACATATATACTGTACACACATACACATACATACTGTACACAAACATGCATACTGTACACACATATATACTGTACATAGATAGATAGATACATACATACTGTACACACATACATACTGTACACACATACAGCACACACATACAAACAAACTGTACAAACACACACACACACACACACACACACACACACACACTGTACATACTTACAGTATGCACGTTCATACTGCAAACATACATGCATACTGTGCACACATACATACTGTACACACATACATACTGTACACACATACATATACTTACTGTACACACATTTATTCTGCACACATACATACATAAATACTGTGCACACATACATATATACTGTACACACATACACATATATGCTGTACACACACGTGCATACTGTACACACATATATAGTGTACACAGATACATACATACTGTACACACACACACACACACACACACACACACACTGTACATACTTACAGTACGCACATTCATACGGCAAACATACATGCATACTGTGCACACATACATATACATACTGTACACACACATACATACATACATACTGTACACACATATATACTGTACACACATACACATATATACTGTACACACATGCATACTGTACACACATTCATTCTGCACACATACATACATACATAAA
Organism: Pseudophryne corroboree; assembly: GCF_028390025.1. Taxonomy (NCBI): domain Eukaryota; kingdom Metazoa; phylum Chordata; class Amphibia; order Anura; family Myobatrachidae; genus Pseudophryne; species Pseudophryne corroboree. Next base: position 482,782,040 of record NC_086451.1, read on the forward strand.
TACTGTGCACACATACATATACATACTGTACACACATACATACATACATGCATACTGTACACACATATATACTGGACACACATACACATATATACTGTACACACACATGCATACTGTACACACATATATACTGTACACTGATACATACATACTGTACACACATACAAACTGTACACACATACACACACACACTGTACATACTTACAGTACGCACGTTCATACTGCAAACATACATGCATACTGTGCACACATACATATATATACTGTACACACATGCATACTGTACACACATACATACTGTGCACACATACATACTGTACACACACACACATACTGTACACACATACACATACATACTGTACACACATTCATTCTGCACACATACATACATACATACATAAATACTGTGCACACATACATATACATACTGTACACACATACATGCATACTGTACACACATATATACTGTACACACATACACATATATACTGTACACACATGCATACTGCACACATATATACTGTACACAGATAGATAGATACATACATACATACATACTGTACACACATACATACTGTACACACATACAGCACACACATACAAACTGTACACACATACACACACACTGTACATACTTACAGTACGCACGTTCATACGGCAAACATACATGCATACTGTGTACACATACATATACATACTGTACACACATACATACTGTACACACATACATACTGTGCACACATACATACTGTACACACATACACATACATACTGTACACACATTCATTCTGCACACATACCTACATAAATACTGTGCACACATACATATACATACTGTACACACACACACACACACACACACACACACACACGCATACTGTACACACATATATACTGTATGCACATACACACATATATACTGTACACACACATACATACCGTACACACACATATATACTGCACACATACATAAATATTGTGCACACATACATATACATACTGTACACACACATACATACATGCATACTGTACACACATATATACTGTACACACATACACATACATACTGTACACACACATACATACTGTACACACATACATACTCTACACACACATACAGATTCTACACACATACATACTGAACACACATACACATGCATACTAGAGATGAGCGGGTTCGGTTCCTCGGAATCCGAACCTGCCCGAACTTCATGTTTTTTTACACGGGTCCGAGCGACTCGGATCTTCCCGCCTTGCTCGGTTAACCCGAGCGCGCCCGAACGTCATCATCCCGCTGTCGGATTCTCGCGAGGCTCGGATTCTATCGCGAGACTCGGATTCTATATAAGGAGCCGCGCGTCGCCGCCATTTTCACATGTGCATTGAGATTCATAGGGAGAGGACGTGGCTGGCGTCCTCTCCGTTTATAGAGAAGAGAGTGAGACAGTAGAGAGAGACACAGTAGTAATTTTGGGGAGCATTAGGAGGAGTACTAGTTACTTGCTGAAGTGATAGATAGTGTGACTGTATATTATCTGACTTGTGGGGGAGACACTGACAGTGGGGAGCAGTTAGAGTCTGAGAGCAGGACTCAGGAGTACATATAACGTACAGTGCACACTTTTGCTGCCAGAGTGCCACACTGCCATTGTGACCACACTGACCAGCAGTATAATATATTTTGTGATTGTCTGCTTAGGAGTACTACTTGCAAGTTGCTGATAGTGTGACCAGTGACCTGACCAACAGTCACCACCAGTTTAATATATATATATATATATATATATAATTGTATATAATATATATATAATATTGTATACCACCTACCCGTGGTTTTTTTTTTTTCTTTCTTCTTTATACATACTACTATAGTAGCTTACTGTAGCAGTCTGCGGTGCTGCTGAGCTGACTGTGTCCAGCAGGTCCGTCATCAGTCATTACATAATAAATATATATACCTGTCCGGCTGCAGTACTAGTGATATTATATATATATATATATATATATTGATTTCATCTCATTATCATCCAGTATATATTAGCAGCAGACACAGTACGGTAGTCCACGGCTGTAGCTACCTCTGTGTCGGCAGTCGCTCGTCCATCCATAATTGTATACCACCTACCCGTGGTTTTTTTTTTCTTTCTTCTTTATACATACTACTATAGTAGCTTACTGTAGCAGTCTGCGGTGCTGCTGAGCTGACAGTGTCCAGCAGGTCCGTCATCAGTCATTACATAATAAATATATATACCTGTCCGGCTGCAGTACTAGTGATATTATATATATATATATTGATTTCATCTCATTATCATCCAGTCTATATTAGCAGCAGACACAGTACGGTAGTCCACGGCTGTAGCTACCTCTGTGTCGGCAGTCGCTCGTCCATCCATAATTGTATACCACCTACCCGTGGTTTTTTTTATTTTCTTTCTTCTTTATACATACTACTATAGTAGCTTACTGTAGCAGTCTGCGGTGCTGCTGAGCTGACTGTGTCCAGCAGGTCCGTCATCAGTCATTACATAATAAATATATCTACCTGTCCGGCTGCAGTACTAGTGTGATATAATATATATTGATTTCATCTCATTATCATCCAGTCTATATTAGCAGCAGACACAGTACGGTAGTCCACGGCTGTAGCTACCTCTGTGTCGGCAGTCGCTCGTCCATCCATAATTGTATACCACCTACCCGTGGTTTTTTTTTTTTCTTTCTTCTTTATACATACTACTATAGTAGCTTACTGTAGCAGTCTGCGGTGCTGCTGAGCTGACAGTGTCCAGCAGGTCCGTCATCAGTCATTACATAATAAATATATCTACCTGTCCGGCTGCAGTACTAGTGATATTATATATATATATATATTGATTTCATCTCATTATCATCCAGTCTATATTAGCAGCAGACACAGTACGGTAGTCCACGGCTGTAGCTACCTCTGTGTCGGCAGTCGCTCGTCCATCCATAATTGTATACCACCTACCCGTGTTTTTTTTTTTTTTCTTTCTTCTTTATACATACTACTATAGTAGCTTACTGTAGCAGTCTGCGGTGCTGCTGAGCTGACTGTGTCCAGCAGGTCCGTCATCAGTCATTACATAATAAATATATCTACCTGTCCGGCAGCAGTACTAGTGTGATATAATATATATTGATTTCATCTCATTATCATCCAGTCTATATTAGCAGCAGACACAGTACGGTAGTCCACGGCTGTAGCTACCTCTGTGTTGGCAGTCGCTCGTCCATCCATAATTGTATACCACCTACCCGTGTTTTTTTTTTTTTTTTTCTTTCTTCTTTATACATACTACTATAGTAGCTTACTGTAGCAGTCTGCGGTGCTGCTGAGCTGACAGTGTCCAGCAGGTCCGTCATCAGTCATTACATAATAAATATATCTACCTGTCCGGCTGCAGTACTAGTGTGATATAATATATATTGATTTCATCTCATTATCATCCAGTCTATATTAGCAGCAGACACAGTACGGTAGTCCACGGCTGTAGCTACCTCTGTGTCGGCAGTCACTCGTCCATCCATAAGTATACTAGTATCCATCCATCTCCATTGTTTACCTGAGGTGCCTTTTAGTTGTGCCTATTAAAATATGGAGAACAAAAATGTTGAGGTTCCAAAATTAGGGAAAGATCAAGATCCACTTCCACCTCGTGCTGAAGCTGCTGCCACTAGTCATGGCCGAGACGATGAAATGCCAGCAACGTCGTCTGCCAAGGCCGATGCCCAATGTCATAGTACAGAGCATATCAAATCCAAAACACCAAATATCAGTAAAAAAAGGACTCCAAAACCTAAAATAAAATTGTCGGAGGAGAAGCGTAAACTTGCCAATATGCCATTTACCACACGGAGTGGCAAGGAACGGCTGAGGCCCTGGCCTATGTTCATGGCTAGTGGTTCAGCTTCACATGAGGATGGAAGCACTCAGCCTCTCGCTAGAAAACTGAAAAGACTCAAGCTGGCAAAAGCACCGCAAAGAACTGTGCGTTCTTCGAAATCCCAAATCCACAAGGAGAGTCCAATTGTGTCGGTTGCGATGCCTGACCTTCCCAACACTGGACGTGAAGAGCATGCGCCTTCCACCATTTGCACGCCCCCTGCAAGGGCTGGAAGGAGCACCCGCAGTCCAGTTCCTGATAGTCAGATTGAAGATGTCAGTGTTGAAGTACACCAGGATGAGGAGGATATGGGTGTTGCTGGCGCTGGGGAGGAAATTGACAAGGAGGATTCTGATGGTGAGGTGGTTTGTTTAAGTCAGGCACCCGGGGAGACACCTGTTGTCCGTGGGAGGAATAGGGCCGCTGACATGCCTGGTGAAAATACCAAAAAAATCAGCTCTTCGGTGTGGGTGTATTTCACCAGAAATGCGGACAACATTTGTCAAGCCGTGTGTTGCCTTTATCAAGCTGTAATAAGTAGGGGTAAGGACGTTAACCACCTCGGAACATCCTCCCTTATACGTCACCTGCAGCGCATTCATAATAAGTCAGTGACAAGTTCAAAAACTTTGGGCGACAGCGGAAGCAGTCCACTGACCAGTAAATCCCTTCCTCTTGTAACCAAGCTCACGCAAACCACCCCACCAACTCCCTCAGTGTCAATTTCCTCCTTCCCCAGGAATGCCAATAGTCCTGAAGGCCATGTCACTGGCAATTCTGACGAGTCCTCTCCTGCCTGGGATTCCTCCGATGCATCCTTGCGTGTAACGCCTACTGCTGCTGGCGCTGCTGTTGTTGCTGCTGGGAGTCGATGGTCATCCCAGAGGGGAAGTCGTAAGCCCACTTTTACTACTTCCACCAAGCAATTGACTGTCCAACACTCCTTTGCGAGGAAGATGAAATATCACAGCAGTCATCCTGTTGCAAAGCGGATAACTGAGGCCTTGACAACTATGTTGGTGTTAGACGTGCGTCCGGTATCCGCCGTTAGTTCACAGGGAACTAGACAATTTCTTGAGGTAGTGTGCCCCCGTTACCAAATACCATCTAGGTTCCACTTCTCTAGGCAGGCGATACCGAGAATGTACACGGACGTCAGAAAAAGACTCACCAGTGTCCTAAAAAATGCAGTTGTACCCAATGTCCACTTAACCACGGACATATGGACAAGTGGAGCAGGGCAGGGTCAGGACTATATGACTGTGACAGCCCACTGGGTAGATGTATGGACTCCCGCCGCAAGAACAGCAGCGGCGGCACCAGTAGCAGCATCTCGCAAACGCCAACTCTTTCCTAGGCAGGCTACGCTTTGTATCACCGGTTTCCAGAATACGCACACAGCTGAAAACCTCTTACGGCAACTGAGGAAGATCATCGCGGAATGGCTTACCCCAATTGGACTCTCCTGTGGATTTGTGGCATTGGACAACGCCAGCAATATTGTGTGTGCATTAAATATGGGCAAATTCCAGCACGTCCCATGTTTTGCACATACCTTGAATTTGGTGGTGCAGAATTTTTTTAAAAACGACAGGGGCGTGCAAGAGATGCTGTCGGTGGCCAGAAGAATTGCGGGACACTTTCGGCGTACAGGCACCACGTACAGAAGACTGGAGCACCACCAAAAACGCCTGAACCTGCCCTGCCATCATCTGAAGCAAGAAGTGGTAACGAGGTGGAATTCAACCCTATATATGCTTCAGAGGTTGGAGGAGCAGCAAAAGGCCATTCAAGCCTATACAATTGAGCACGATATAGGAGGTGGAATGTACCTGTCTCAAGCGCAGTGGAGAATGATTTCAACGTTGTGCAAGGTTCTGCAACCTTTTGAACTTGCCACACGTGAAGTCAGTTCAGACACTGCCAGCCTGAGTCAGGTCATTCCCCTCATCAGGCTTTTGCAGAAGAAGCTGGAGGCATTGAAGGAGGAGCTAAAAGGGAGCGATTCCGCTAGGCATGTGGGACTTGTGGATGGAGCCCTTAATTCACTTAACAAGGATTCACGGGTGGTCAATCTGTTGAAATCAGAGCACTACATTTTGGCCACCGTGCTCGATCCTAGATTTAAAACCTACCTTGGATCTCTCTTTCCGGCAGACACAAGTCTGCTGGGGTTCAAAGACCTGCTGGTGACAAAATTGTCAAGTCAAGCGGAACGCGACCTGTCAACATCTCCTCCTTCACATTCTCCCGCAACTGGGGGTGCGAGGAAAAGGCTCAGAATTCCGAGCCCACCCGCTGGCGGTGATGCAGGGCAGTCTGGAGCGACTGCTGATGCTGACATCTGGTCCGGACTGAAGGACCTGACAACGATTACGGACATGTCGTCTACTGTCACTGCATATGATTCTCTCACCATTGAAAGAATGGTGGAGGATTATATGAGTGACCGCATCCAAGTAGGCACGTCAGACAGTCCGTACTTATACTGGCAGGAAAAAGAGGCAATTTGGAGGCCCTTGCACAAACTGGCTTTATTCTACCTAAGTTGCCCTCCCACAAGTGTGTACTCCGAAAGAGTGTTTAGTGCCGCCGCTCACCTTGTCAGCAATCGGCGTACGAGGTTACTTCCAGAAAATGTGGAGAAGATGATGTTCATTAAAATGAATTATAATCAATTCCTCCGTGGAGACATTGACCAGCAGCAATTGCCTCCACAAAGTACACAGGGAGCTGAGATGGTGGATTCCAGTGGGGACGAATTGATAATCTGTGAGGAGCGGGATGTACACGGTGATATATCGGAGGATGATGATGAGGTGGACATCTTGCCTCTGTAGAGCCAGTTTGTGCAAGGAGAGATTAATTGCTTCTTTTTCGGTGGGGGTCCAAACCAACCCGTCATTTCAGTCACAGTCGTGTGGCAGACCCTGTCACTGAAATGATGGGTTGGTTAAAGTGTGCATGTCCTGTTTATACAACATAAGGGTGGGTGGGAGGGCCCAAGGACAATTCCATCTTGCACCTCTTTTTTCTTTCATTTTTCTTTGCGTCATGTGCTGTTTGGGGAGTGTTTTTTGGAAGGGCCATCCTGCGTGACACTGCAGTGCCACTCCTAGATGGGCCAGGTGTTTGTGTCGGCCACTAGGGTCGCTTATCTTACTCACACAGCTACCTCATTGCGCCTCTTTTTTTCTTTGCGTCATGTGCTGTTTGGGGAGTGTTTTTTGGAAGGGCCATCCTGCGTGACACTGCAGTGCCACTCCTAGATGGGCCCGGTGTTTGTGTCGGCCACTAGGGTCGCTTATCTTACTCACACAGCTACCTCATTGCGCCTCTTTTTTTCTTTGCGTCATGTGCTGTTTGGGGAGTGTTTTTTGGAAGGGCCATCCTGCGTGACACTGCAGTGACACTCCTAGATGGGCCCGGTGTTTGTGTCGGCCACTAGGGTCGCTTATCTTACTCACACAGCTACCTCATTGCGCCTCTTTTTTTCTTTGCGTCATGTGCTGTTTGGGGAGTGTTTTTTGGAAGGGCCATCCTGCGTGACACTGCAGTGCCACTCCTAGATGGGCCAGGTGTTTGTGTCGGCCACTAGGGTCGCTTATCTTACTCACACAGCTACCTCATTGCGCCTCTTTTTTCTTTGCGTCATGTGCTGTTTGGGGAGTGTTTTTTGGAAGGGCCATCCTGCGTGACACTGCAGTGCCACTCCTAGATGGGCCCGGTGTTTGTGTCGGCCACTAGGGTCGCTTATCTTACTCACACAGCTACCTCGGTGCAAATTTTAGGACTAAAAATAATATTGTGAGGTGTGAGGTATTCAGAATAGACTGAAAATGAGTGGAAATTATGGTTTTTGAGGTTAATAATACTTTGGGATCAAAATGACCCCCAAATTCTATGATTTAAGCTGTTTTTTAGGGTTTTTTGAAAAAAACACCCGAATCCAAAACACACCCGAATCCGACAAAAAAAATTCGGTGAGGTTTTGCCAAAACGCGGTCGAACCCAAAACACGGCCGCGGAACCGAACCCAAAACCAAAACACAAAACCCGAAAAATTTCAAGTGCACATCTCTAATGCATACTGTATACACACACACACACACACACACACACACACACACACACACACACACACACACACACACACACACACACATACTGTATACACATACATACTGTACACACACACACACACACATACATATACATTCATGCATAGTGTACATACATATATACATGCATAGTGTACATACATACACACACACACATCCATACTGTACACACACACACACACACACACACACACACACACACACACACAGACGCACACACACACACACACACACACACACACACACACACACACACACACACATTCTGTACACACATACATACATACATACATACATACATACATATACATTCATGCATAGTGTACATACATATATACATGCATAGTGTACGTACATACACATATCCATACTGTACACACACACACACACACACACACACACACACACACACACACACACACACACACACATACTGTACACACACACACACACACACACACACACACACACACACACACACATACATTCATGCATACTGTACACACACACACACACACACACACACACACACACACATACTGTACACACATACATACTGTACACACACACATACTGTACACACACACACACACACACACACACACACACACACACACACACACACCAATCTTCCATGTGAGACATTACTGGGTGACACTGAGTAATTTCCCTGTGTGAGGTGTGTCCTGGGAGAGGGCCCCTCACACATTCCGGGTGATTTATGTCCTGTTATCCTTTATCTAGCGAGAGCTCCCGGTTCTGGCAGATATGATATAAAATCACTATAATCCAGGATAACAGCGTGGTGATGCCTAAAGACAAAGCAGGCAGCGAGTATGCACTAACTGCAGCTAAACCCCTGGAACGTAAGGTCTCAGCGCAGAGGTTACTGACTGCGGAATAATGCAACCCAGCGGCTGACACTCCAGTGTCACCTCACTGTGACCTCAAACAAGTCCCTTTATCCCCAAATATCCCCCGAAATACAGTCCCTGAGCTCCGCACCAGCAACATCAGAGTCTATAAAATGTGATAGCAGGAAAGGGTGATCCATCTCTTAGCCCATCTGACAAGTACAGTCACAGTATCATTATCCAGTGCTGATCATAATTCAATAACTATGGGAGCCACTGCCACTTCTGCTGGGAGACTGATCCTCCCAATGATGCATCTCAAGGTGCATACACACTTGCCAAGAAAATGAGCTACGCCCCTCCATTGAAGCCCTGCCCTTGCTGAAAAGCCCCGCCCCTTTCAGACCCCCTAGTGATGAAAAACGGGTGCTGGGAAGCAAAGCTGCCTGCACGGCCCGGCCACTGCATGACGTCACTGAGCGATATGAACCTCATACCGCTCAGTGTGCATGCCCGGCCACTGACTGCCTGGCCTGGGAGGGGGAAACACTAGGCGACATCCCTCATAGAGCGCGTCCCCTAGTGTGTACCCACCTTCCGTCTCACACCTTGGTCTCTCTTAATATTTAAATACCCGTTCATTATAAGCAAATAGAATTTTGTCCATTGATAATTCACATTCTACAATGTCTTGAGACTACCATGGTCATATGACACATGATGTGGAGAGCATACATGCATTAGAACTACCTATTAGCCCTATCTGCCCTTCCTCTTCTACCTCTGCCATCACATGACATTCTGATAGCCTGAGCCTGTATGTGTGTGTGTGTGCGTGCGTGCCTGCCTGCGTGCGTGTGTGTGTGTGTGTGTGTGTGTGTGTGCGTGCGTGCGTGCGTGTGTGTGCGTGAGGCAGGCAGTCATACTTGTTGTCCACTCCAGAGTGATTTTGAAAAGGAGACAATGATTAAGTGAGTGCTTAAATGGTACTTGTGATTTAAAGAAAATGATAGCTCCTGTAAAGTTGTTCCCAGAATGAATCAATCAGTGAAGTAGAACCAACCTGTTGCACTCTACCCACAGCAAAAAGGAATGACCAGTGGCCAATCAGAAACAGGAGAGTGAGATCCTGCCCACAGTTCCTGCAGGTGAGTATTCGGAGCAATGAGCTGCGATCAGGCAGAGTATAGCTCTTGCTCCAGTTGGAAAACTTACCAGATCCTTTAGATTTGAGCTCACTGCCGGCTGAGCTTCACCTGCCATAAGCACACAACGCGCCTGCGCTTACCATCAGGTAATATGTTCCACCTGGATGTAGTCATGATGATCGCCACCGTAATGTCCAATGTCATGTCAACATGGTTAAAATGTCAACACCCAACATGTCGAACCCCTGCAAAATGTCGACACAATCATAACACTGACACATTAAATGTCGATGTGGTTAACAAGTCAATTATAAAAATCAGGCATCTAAAACAGGACAATTAGCCCATCACAGTGCAGGCATCTAGAGCAGTACAATTAGCCCACCACAGTGCAGGCATCTAGAGCAGGACAATTAGCCCACCACAGTGCAGGCATCTAGAGCAGGACAATTGGTCCATCACAGTGCAGGCTTCTAGAGCAGGACAATTAGCCCATCACAGTGCATGCATTTAGAGCAGGACAATTAGCCCACCACAGTGCAGGCATCTAGAGCAGGACAATTGGTCCATCACAGTGCAGGCATCTAGAGCAGGACAATTAGCCCATCACAGTGCAGGCATCTAGAGCAGGACAATTAGCCCATCACAGTGCAGGTATCTAGAGCAGGACAATTAGCCCATCACAGTGCAGGTATCTAGAGCGGGACAATTAGCACATGACAATGTAGGCATCTAGAACAGGACAATAAGCCCATCACAGTGCAGGCATCTAGAGTGAGGCAATTAGCCCATGACAATGCAGGCATCTAGAACAGGACAATAAGCCCATCACAGTGCAGGCATCTAGAGCAGGACAATTAGCCCACCACAGTGCAGGCATCTAGAGCAGGACAATTGGTCCATCACAGTGCATGCATCTAGAGCAGGACAATTAGCCCATCACAGTGCTTGCATCTAGAGCAGGACAATTAGCCCATCACAGTGCTTGCATCTAGAGCAGGACAATTAGCCCACCACAGTGCAGGCATCTAGAGTGAGGCAATTAGCCCATGACAATGCAGGCATCTAGAGCAGGACAATTAGACCACCACAGTGCAGGCATCTAGAGCAGGACAGTTAGCCCATCATAGTGCAGGCATCTAGAGCAGGACAATTAGACCACCACAGTGCAGGCATCTAGAGCAGGACAATTAGCCCACCACAGTGCAGGCATCTAGAGCAGGACAATTGGTCCATCACAGTGCAGGCATCTAGAGCAGGACAATTAGCCCATGACAATGCAGGCATCTAGAGCAGGACAACTAGTCCATCACAGTGCAGGAATCTAGAGCAGGACAATTAGCACATGACAATGCAGTCATCTAGAACAGGACAATAAGCTCATCACAGTGCAGGCATCTAGAGTGAGGCAATTAGCCCATGACAATGCAGGCATCTAGAGCAAGACAATTAGCACATGACAGTGCAGGCATCTAGAGCGGGACAATTAGCCCATGACAATGCAGGCATCTAGAGCTGGACAATTAGCTCATCACAATGCAGGCATCTAGAGTGGGATAATTAGCTCATCACAGTGCAGGCATCTAGAGCAGGACAAATAGCACATGACAGTGCAGGCATCTAGAGCTGGACTATTAGCCCATAACAGTGCAGGCATCTAGAGCTGGACAATTAGCACATGGCAGTGCAGGCATCTAGAGCAGGACAAATAGCACATGACAGTGCAGTCATCTAGAGCAGGACAATTAGCCCATCACAGTGCAGGCATCTAGAGCAGGGCAATTAGCCCATCACAGTGCAGGCATCTAGAGCTGGACAATTAGCTTATCACAATGCAGGCATCTAGAGTGGGATAATTAGCCCATGACAATGTAGGCATCTAGAGCAGGACAGTTAGCTCTTCACAGTGCAGGCATCTAGAGCAGGACAATTAGACCACCACAGTGCAGGCATCTAGAGCAGGACAATTGGTCCATCACAGTGCATGCATCTAGAGCAGGACAATTAGCCCATCACAGTGCTTGCATCTAGAGCAGGACAATTAGCCCATCACAGTGCTTGCATCTAGAGCGGGACAGTTAGCCCATCACAGTGCAGGCATCTAGAGCAGGACAATTAGACCACCACAGTGCAGGCATCAAGAGCAGGACAATTAGCCCACCACAGTGCAGGTATCTAGTGCAGGGCAATTAGCCCATCACAGTGCAGGCATCTAGAGCAGGACAATTAGCTTATCACAATGCAGGCATCTAGAGTGGGATAATTAGCCCATGACAATGTAGGCATCTAGAGCAGGACAGTTAGCTCTTCACAGTGCAGGCATCTAGAGCGGGACAATTAGCCCACCACAGTGCAGGCATCTAGAGCAGGACAATTGGTCCATCACAGTGCAGGCATCTAGAGCAGGACAATTAGCCCATCACAGTGCAGGAATCTAGAGCAGGACAATTAGCACATGACAATGCAGTCATCTAGAACAGGACAATAAGCCCATCACAGTGCAGGCATCTAGAGTGAGGCAATTAGCCCATGACAATGCAGGCATCTAGAGCAAGACAATTAGCACATGACAGTGCAGGCATCTAGAGCGGGACAATTAGCCCATGACAATGCAGGCATCTAGAGCTGGACAATTAGCTCATCACAATGCAGGCATCTAGAGCAGGACAAATAGCACGTGACAGTGCAGACATCTAGAGCAGGACAATTAGCACATGGCAGTGCAGGCATCTAGAGCAGGACAAATAGCACATGACAGTGCAGGCATCTAGAGCAGGACAATTAGCCCATCACAGTGCAGGCATCTAGAGCAGGACAATTAGCCCATCACAGTGCAGGCATCTAGAGCAGGACAATTAGCCCATCACAGTGCAGGCTTCTAGAGCTGGACAATTAGTTTATCACAATGCAGGCATCTAGAGTGGGATAATTAGCCCATGACAATGTAGGCATCTAGAGCAGGACAGTTAGCTCATCACAGTGCAGGCATCTAGAGCAGGACAATTAGCCCATCACAGTGCAGGCATCTAGAGCAGGACAGTTAGCTCATCACAGTGCAGGCATCTAGAGCAGGACAATTAGCCCATCACAGTGCAGGCATCTAGAGCAGGACAATTAGCCATCACAGTGCAGGCATCTAGAGCGAACAGTTACCCATCACAGTGCAGGCATCTAGAGCAGGACAATTAGTCCATGACAATGCAGGCATCTAGAGCAGGACAATTAGCCCAGCACAATGCAGGCATCTAGAGCAGGACAATTAGCCCATGACAATGCAGGCATCTAGAGCGGGACAATTAGCACATCACAGTGCAGGCATCTAGAGCAGGATAATTAGCCCATGACAGTGCAGGCATCTAGAGCAGGACAATTAGCCCAGCACAGTGTAGGCATCTAGAGCAGGACAATTAGCCCATCACAGTGCAGGCATCTAGAGCAGGACAATTAGCCCAGCACAGTGTAGGCATCTAGAGCAGGACAATTAGCCCATGACAATGCAGGAATCTAGAGTGGGACAATTAGCCCATCACAGTGCAGGTACCTAGAGCGGGACAATTAGCCCATCACAGTGCAGGCATCCAGAGCAGGACAATTAGCCCATCACAGTGCAGGCATCTAGAGCAGGACAATTAGCCCATCACAGTGCAGGTATCTAGAGCAGGACAATTAGTTCATCACAGTGCAGGTATCTAGAGCAGGACAATTAGCCCATCACAGTGCAGGCATCCAGAGCAGGACAATTAGCCCATCACAGTGCAGGTATCTAGAGCAGTACAATTAGCCCATCACAGTGCAGGCATCTAGAGCAGGACAATTAGCCCATCACAGTGCAGGTATCTAGAGCAGGACAATTAGCCCATCACAGTGCAGGTTTCTAGAGCAGGACAATTAGCCCATCACAGTGCATGCATCTAGAGCAGGACAATTAGCCCATCACAGTGCAGGCATCTAGAGCGGGACAATTAGCCCATCACAGTGCAGGGATCTAGAGCAGGACAATTAGCCATCACAGTGCAGGCATCTAGAGCAGGACAATTAGCCAATCACAGTGCAGGCATCTAGAGCGGGACAATTAGCCCATCACAGTGCAGGTATCTAGAGCAGGACAATTAGCCCATCACAGTGCAGGTATCTAGAGCAGGACAATTAGCCCATCACAGTGCAGGTATCTAGAGCAGGACAATTAGCCCATCACACACAGTGCAGGTATCTAGAGCAGGACAATTAGCCCATCACAGTGCAGGCATCTAGAGCGGTACAATTAGCCCATCACAGTGCAGGTATCTAGAGCGGGACAATTAGCCCATCACAGTGCAGGTATCTAGAGCTGGACAATTAGCCCATCACAGTGCAGGTATCTAGAGCGGGACAATTAGGCCATTACAGTGCAAGCATCTAGAGCAGGACAATTAGCCCATCACAGTGCAGGTATCTAGAGCAGGACGGGATCTGGTCTCTAGGTCGATAGTAACTAGGTCTACAATGTTTAGGTCGACAGTAACTAGGTCGACATGGTGTCATTGTCGATAAGGTCTCTAGGTTGACATGTTCTAGATCGACGGGTCAAAAGGTCGACATGAGTTTTTCAAATTTTTTACTTTTTTTAACTTTTTCATACTTATCGATCCATGTGGACTACGATTGGGAAACGGTAACCTGTGCTGAGCGCAGCTATAGCAGAGTGAGGCACCTTGCCTGAAGCATGGTGAGTAGACACGGTGCACTAATTGGGGTTCCCGGTCACTCTACGGAGAAAACTACACCAAAAAAACATTAAAAACTCATGTCGACCTTTTGACTTGTCGACCTACTACATGTCGACCTAGACCATGTTGACTTAGAGACCCTGTCGAGCTAGCATCCCTGTCGACCTACTGTCGACCAATAGTGGTCGACCCAAACATGGTCGACCTAGACACTGTCGACCCTATGAACCACACCCGAGCAGGACAGTTAGCACATCACAGTGTAGGTATCTAGAGTGAAATACAGTGTCTTTACTGGCATCAGGCACTGTGAATAGCATACACAGTCTCAGTGCCGGAGCAACCCGCTCAGCAAAGGGATGCAGATCAGGTAGGCGCCAGGCTGGAGAGGCTCTCTCCCTGCTCTGTATCCCTGCTGTCTGTTGTTGCTGCCGCTGCACCTTCACAATGAGGACAATCACGGCCTGAAAAGTGGGTGGAGCATCGTGGTATCAGCGGGCAGGGCTACATGGACCTAAAGGGGCAGAGCTGCGCAGACCTTTGGGGGTGGAGACACACGGACCTGAGGGGGTGGAGCTACATGGACAGGAACAGGCTAGGGCTGCATGTAACAGGATGATGATCTGCTGTTACCTGGAGGGAGAGTAAGTGAGGTAGGGGGGGAAGCGGTGTGTGCTGGCTTGCACTGATGTATGTGTGTGTGGCACAGTACTGTATGCATTTTGTGTATAACTGACATCAGTACTGTGTGCATTTTGTGTATAACTGACATCAGTACTGTGTGCATTTTGTGTATAACTGACATCAGTACTGTGTGCATTTTGTGTATAACTGACACCAGTACTGTATGCATTTTGTGTATAACTGACACCATTACTGTGTACGTTTTGTGTATAGTCGGCACTTGATATGGGCATTATGTGTGTAGGCGGCGCTGCTGCTGTGGGCATTATGTGCATAGGTGGCGCTGCTGCTGTGGGCATTATGTGTGTAGGCAGCACTGCTGTGGGCATTGTGTGTGTAGCTGACGCTGCTGCTGTGGGCATTATGTGCATAGGTGGCGCTGCTGCTGTGGGCATTATGTGTGTAGGCGGCACTGCTGTGGGCATTATGTGTGTAGGCAGCGCTGCTGCTGTGGGCATTATGTGTGTAGGTGGCGCTGTTACGGTGGGCTTTGTGTAGGCGGCACTGCTGTGGGCATTATGTTTGTAGGCGGCACTGTTGCTGTGGGCATTGTATGTGTAGCTGGCACTGCTTCTGTGGGCATTGTGTGTGTAGGCAGCACTGCTGTGGGCATTATGTGTGTAGGTGGCACTGCTGTGGCCATTATGTGTGTAGGTGGCGCTACTGCTGTGGGCATTGTGTGTATAGCTGGCGCTGCTGCTGTGGGCATTGTGTGTGTTGGTGGCACTGCTGTGGGCATTGTGTGTGTAGGCAGTGCTGCTGCTGTGGGCATTGTGTGTGTAGCTGGTGCTGCTGCTATGGGCATTGTATGTGTAGTCAGCACTGCTGTGGGCATTATGTGCGCAAGCGGCACTAAAGCTGTGGGCATTATGGGGGTAAGGGGCGCTACTGCCAGTAAGCATTATGTGCATTAGCTGCGTTACTGCTGTGGGCATTATGTGGGTAAGTGGCGCTACTGCCATTAGGTATTGTGTGCATTAGCGGCGTTACTGCTGTGGGCATTATGTGTTTAAGTGGTGCTACTGGTGTGGGCATTATGTGCACATGTGGCGTTAAAGCTGTGGGCATTTTGTGGGTAAGCGACACTACTGCCAGTGGGCATTATGTGAATTAGTGGCATTACTGCTGTGGGCATTATGTGTGCTAGTAGCGCTACTGCTGTGGGCATTATGTGTGTAAGTGGTGCTACTGTGTAGATAATGTATCAGGAGCGCTACTATTGTGGGCATTATTTGTGTAAGAGGCACTACTGTGGGCATTACATATAATGGATGCTACTACTGTGGGCATTATGTGTATAAGCGGCAACTACTACTGTGGGCTTTGTGTGTATAAGCTGTGCTACTACTGTGGGCATTATGTTTAAGGGGCAATAGTGTGTGGTGTAACGTATATATAAGGGGTGATACTATGTAGCATAATGTGAATAAGGAGCACTACTATGTGGTGTAATATGATTCAAGGGTACTACGTGCAGTGTAATGTGAATAATACCCCTTTCACACCGCAGCTTATACCCGGTATTTTGCCGTTTTAACTGGCTTCCTAAATGGGTCAAGCTGCGATGTGAAAGGGTCCCCTTCAATTTACCGTTTTCAAAATACCGGTATTTTGAAACGGTAAAAAAGCAGGGTCCTACCCGTTTCAGTCCCATTTCACTGTGCAGTGTGAAAGGGTCTGAAACGGTATTTGCAAGCCCCAGAAGATGATAGGCTGTCTCCATGTGTGATGTCACCAGCCACAACCAGGAAACAGCTTGGAAAACACAGGAGACACATGAGAGAGTGGTTTTATAAACGTTTAAATGTGAAAAACACGGAAAAAAATGGCGTGGGGTCCCCCCTCCAAAGCATAACCAGCCTCGGGCTCTTCGAGCTGGTCCTGGTTCTAAAAATGCGGGGGAAAAATTGACAGGGGATCCCCCGTATTTTTAAAACCAGCACCGGGCTCTGCGCCTGGTGCTGGTGCAAAAATTACGGGGGACAAAACGAGTAGGGGTCCCCCGTATTTTTCACACCAGCATCGGGCTCCACTAGCTGGACAGATAATGCCACAGCCGGGGGTCACTTTTATGCCGTGCCCTGCGGCCGTGGCATTAAATATCCAACTAGTCACCCCTGGCCGGGGTACCCTGGGGGAGTGGGGACCCCTTCAATCAAGGGGTCCCCCCCCCCCCAGCCACCCAAGGGCCAGGGGTGAAGCCCGAGGCTGTCCCCCCCCATCCAATGGGCTGCGGATGGGGGGGCTGATAGCCTTTGTTGTAAATGAAAAGATATTGTTTTTTCCTGTAGTACTACAAGTCCCAGCAAGCCTCCCCCGCAAGCTGGTACTTGGAGAACCACAAGTACCAGCATGCGGGAGAAAAACGGGCCCGCTGGTACCTGTAGTTCTAATGGAAAAAAAATACCCAAATAAAAACAGGACACAGACACCGTCGACAGTAAAACTTTATTACACACTGCCGACACACATACTTACCTATGTTCACACGCCGACATCGGTCCTCTTCTCCATGTAGAATCCAGGGGTACCTGAAAATAAAAGTTCAATATACTCACCTCAGCCATGGTCCAGAGATAAATCCACGGACTTGGCAAAAAAAGAAAACGAACACCCGGACCTGCGGACCGAAAGGGGTCCCATGCTAACATATGAGACCCCTCTCCCCGAATGCCGGGACATCACGTGACTCCTGTCACTGAAGTCCCTTCAGCCAATCAGGAAGCGCTGCTTCCGTGGCGCTCACCTGATTGGCTGTGCACTGTCTGAGCTGTCAGACAGCGCATCGCAAAGCCGCTCCATTACTTTCAATGGTGGGAAGTTTGCGGCTAGCGGTGGGGTCACTCGCCGGTCAGCCGCTGACCGGCCAAGTCCGTGGATTTATCTCTGGACCATGGCTGAGGTGAGTATATTGAACTTTTATTTTCAGGTACCCCTGGATTCTACATGGAGAAGAGGACCGATGTCGGCGTGTGAACATAGGTAAGTATGTGTGTGTCGGCAGTGTGTAATAAAGTTTTACTGTCGACGGTGTCTGTGTCCTGTTTTTATTTGGGTATTTTTTTTCCATTAGAACTACAGGTACCAGCGGGCCCGTTTTTCTCCCGCATGCTGGTACTTGTGGTTCTCCAAGTACCAGCTTGCGGGGGAGGCTTGCTGGGACTTGTAGTACTACTGGAAAAAACAATATCTTTTCATTTACAGCAAAGGCTATCAGCCCCCCCATCCGCAGCCCATTGGATGGGGGGGGGGGACAGCCTCGGGCTTCACCCCTGGCCCTTGGGTGGCTGGGGGGGGGGACCCCTTGATTGAAGGGGTCCCAACTCCCCCAGGGTACCCCGGCCAAGGGTGACTAGTTGGATATTTAATGCCACGGCCGCAGGGCACGGCATAAAAGTGACCCCCGGCTGTGGCATTATCTGTCCAGCTAGTGGAGCCCGATGCTGGTGTGAAAAATACGGGGGACCCCTACTCGTTTTGTCCCCCGTATTTTTTGCACCAGCACCAGGCGCAGAGCCCGGTGCTGGTTTTAAAAATACGGGGGATCCCCTGTCAATTTTTTCCCCGCATTTTTAGAACCAGGACCAGCTC
The DNA here is from genome assembly GCF_028390025.1 of Pseudophryne corroboree. Classification (NCBI taxonomy): domain Eukaryota; kingdom Metazoa; phylum Chordata; class Amphibia; order Anura; family Myobatrachidae; genus Pseudophryne; species Pseudophryne corroboree. The sequence goes on from NC_086451.1 coordinate 482,801,052, forward strand.
GAAGAGCCCGAGGCTGGTTATGCTTTGGAGGGGGGACCCCACGCCATTTTTTTCCGTGTTTTTAACCATTCCATCTAAAAATAATAATAATAATTTTAAAAAATATATAAATAATACTTGTGCCTCCAAAAAAGACAAACCAAGTACCTAATCCCATCTAATAAAAATAGATATGCTTCAAGCTGCTGGGTTCCATCGTACGACTATCCAAATTATTAATAATGAATTAATTAGTGATTAATAATAATGTGTGGGCCAGAAAAGTCCATTTATAATGACAACCACTGTTTTCTATGGGTGAAACGGGTTCAGTGTGAAAGATACCAAAACGGGAATGAAATGGTAATTTACTGGTTACAACATGAGATGTGAAAGGGGTTTAACTGCTCAGACCCGTTTTAAGAACCGTTTCAAATACCATTTCAAAAGCAGGTTTTGCGATGTGAAAGCAGCATAAGATTGTGCTATTGTGTAGCATACTTTGAAATGGGGGTACTATTGTGTGGCCACGCCCCTTCCTTGTGAGACCACACCCCTTCTTATCGGCACACACCTTAGCCGTGAGCTGACCCTTATGCTGCTTTCACATCGCAAAACCTGCTTTTGAAATGGTTCTTTAAACGGTTCTTAAAACGGGTCTGAGCAGTTAAACCCCCTTCACATCGCATGTTGTAACCAGTATATTACCATTTCATTACCGTTTTGGTACCTTTCACACTGAACCCGTTTCTCCCATACAAAACAGTGGTTGTCATTTTAAATGTTTATTTCCTGCTTCTGCCTGGTGACATCACACATGGAGACAGCCTATCACCTTCTGGGGCTTGCAAGTACCGTTTCAGACACTTTCACACTGCACAATGAAACGGGTCTGAAACAGGTAGGACCCTGCTTTTTTACCGTTTCAAAATACCGGTATTTTGAAAACGGTAAATTGAAGGTGACCCTTTCACATCGCAGCTCGAACCGTTTAGGAAGCCTTAAAAATCGGCAATTTACCGGGTTCAAGCTGCGGTGTGAAAGGGGTATACATAAAGCGTGAGAGGGCGCAAATTTATAGTTTGCAGGAGGTCGCTGAATACCCTAGCACTGGCCCTGCACAGGCTCATTCAGAAAATAAACAAATTCACATAAAGGTCCTAGCACTCCCCGTGCTCAATAATCCTTCTGATGCAATGGCCTGCGGCCACCATGCGCCATGCTCTCCTGGTCCAGGGGTGGATTGGCCGTAGGGCTCACTAGGGAGATTCCTGGTAGGCTGATGTGTCTGTGGGGCCCCACCCCCCACATGACAGACAGCCCACAGCACTCGGTACACTGCATATTCCCATTCATTCTGTTATTCCATCTCTGCAGTACAGAAACTCTGAAATCCAGTGATGCTGCCATGGCGACACGGTATGTTATACCTCGTGCTGTCCATGATGGGCCACTTCAAAATTTGACAGTGCCACTTATAGTTCTCAATCCGCCCCTGTCTGCACAGCCAACTTCCACAGTCCCTGGAACTACAAACTACAGATGAGCAGGTTTGGTTCTTAGAGATGAGCGCCTGAAATTTTTCGGGTTTTGTGTTTTGGTTTTGGGTTCGGTTCCGCGGCCGTGTTTTGGGTTCGAACGCGTTTTGGCAAAACCTCACCGAATTTTTTTTGTCGGATTCGGGTGTGTTTTGGATTCGGGTGTTTTTTTCAAAAAACACTAAAAAACAGCTTAAATCATAGAATTTGGGGGTCATTTTGATCCCAAAGTATTATTAACCTCAAAAACCATAATTTACACTCATTTTCAGTCTATTCTGAATACCTCACACCTCACAATATTATTTTTAGTCCTAAAATTTGCACCGAGGTCACTGTGTGAGTAAGATAAGCGACCCTAGTGGCCGACACAAACACCGGGCCCATCTAGGAGTGGCACTGCAGTGTCACGCAGGATGTCCCTTCCAAAAAACCCTCCCCAAACAGCACATGACGCAAAGAAAAAAAGAGGCGCAATGAGGTAGCTGTGTGAGTAAGATTAGCGACCCTAGTGGCCGACACAAACACCGGGCCCATCTAGGAGTGGCACTGCAGTGTCACGCAGGATGTCCCTTCCAAAAAACCCTCCCCAAACAGCACATGACGCAAAGAAAAAAAGAGGCGCAATGAGGTAGCTGACTGTGTGAGTAAGATTAGCGACCCTAGTGGCCGACACAAACACCGGGCCCATCTAGGAGTGGCACTGCAGTGTCATGCAGGATGTCCCTTCCAAAAAACCCTCCCCAATCAGCACATGATGCAAAGAAAAAGAAAAGAAAAAAGAGGTGCAAGATGGAATTGTCCATGGGCCCTCCCACCCACCCTTATGTTGTATAAACAAAACAGGACATGCACACTTTAACCAACCCATTATTTCAGTGACAGGGTCTGCCACACGACTGTGACTGATATCACGGGTTGGTTTGGACCCCCCCCAAAAAAGAAGCAATTAATCTCTCCTTGCACAAACTGGCTCTACAGAGGCAAGATGTCCACCTCATCTTCACCCTCCGATATATCACCGTGTACATCCCCCTCCTCACAGATTATCAATTCGTCCCCACTGGAATCCACCATCTCAGCTCCCTGTGTACTTTGTGGAGGCAATTGCTGCTGGTCAATGTCTCCGCGGGGGAATTGATTATAATTCATTTTAATGAACATCATCTTCTCCACATTTTCTGGATGTAACCTCGTACGCCGATTGCTGACAAGGTGAGCGGCGGCACTAAACACTCTTTCGGAGTACACACTTGTGGGAGGGCAACTTAGGTAGAATAAAGCCAGTTTGTGCAAGGGCCTCCAAATTGCCTCTTTTTCCTGCCAGTATAAGTACGGACTGTGTGACGTGCCTACTTGGATGCGGTCACTCATATAATCCTCCACCATTCTATCAATGTTGAGAGAATCATATGCAGTGACAGTAGACGACATGTCCGTAATCGTTGTCAGGTCCTTCAGTCCGGACCAGATGTCAGCATCAGCAGTCGCTCCAGACTGCCCTGCATCACCGCCAGCGGGTGGGCTCGGAATTCTGAGCCTTTTCCTCGCACCCCCAGTTGCGGGAGAATGTGAAGGAGGAGATGTTGACAGGTCGCGTTCCGCTTGACTTGACAATTTTGTCACCAGCAGGTCTTTCAACCCCAGCAGACCTGTGTCTGCCGGAAAGAGAGATCCAAGGTAGGCTTTAAATCTAGGATCGAGCACGGTGGCCAAAATGTAGTGCTCTGATTTCAACAGATTGACCACCCGTGAATCCTTGTTAAGCGAATTAAGGGCTGCATCCACAAGTCCCACATGCCTAGCGGAATCGCTCCCTTTTAGCTCCTTCTTCAATGCCTCCAGCTTCTTCTGCAAAAGCCTGATGAGGGGAATGACCTGACTCAGGCTGGCAGTGTCTGAACTGACTTCACGTGTGGCAAGTTCAAAGGGCATCAGAACCTTGCACAACGTTGAAATCATTCTCCACTGCACTTGAGACAGGTGCATTCCACCTACTATATCGTGCTCAATTGTATAGGCTTGAATGGCCTTTTGCTGCTCCTCCAACCTCTGAAGCATATAGAGGGTTGAATTCCACCTCGTTACCACTTCTTGCTTCAGATGATGGCAGGGCAGGTTCAGTAGTTTTTGGTGGTGCTCCAGTCTTCTGTACGTGGTGCCTGTACGCCGAAAGTGTCCCGCAATTTTTCTGGCCACCGACAGCATCTCTTGCACGCCCCTGTCGTTTTTTAAAAAATTCTGCACCACCAAATTCAAGGTATGTGCAAAACATGGGACGTGCTGGAATTTGCCCATATTTAATGCACACACAATATTGCTGGCGTTGTCCGATGCCACAAATCCACAGGAGAGTCCAATTGGGGTAAGCCATTCCGCGATGATCTTCCTCAGTTGCCGTAAGAGGTTTTCAGCTGTGTGCGTATTCTGGAAAGCGGTGATACAAAGCGTAGCCTGCCTAGGAAAGAGTTGGCGTTTGCGAGATGCTGCTACTGGTGCCGCCGCTGCTGTTCTTGCGGCGGGAGTCCATACATCTACCCAGTGGGCTGTCACAGTCATATAGTCCTGACCCTGCCCTGCTCCACTTGTCCACATGTCCGTGGTTAAGTGGACATTGGGTACAACTGCATTTTTTAGGACACTGGTGAGTCTTTTTCTGACGTCCGTGTACATTCTCGGTATCGCCTGCCTAGAGAAGTGGAACCTAGATGGTATTTGGTAACGGGGGCACACTGCCTCAATAAATTGTCTAGTTCCCTGTGAACTAACGGCGGATACCGGACGCACGTCTAACACCAACATAGTCGTCAAGGACTCAGTTATCCGCTTTGCAGTAGGATGACTGCTGTGATATTTCATCTTCCTCGCAAAGGACTGTTGAACAGTCAATTGCTTACTGGAAGTAGTACAAGTGGGCTTACGACTTCCCCTCTGGGATGACCATCGACTCCCAGCGGCAACAACAGCAGCGCCAGCAGCAGTAGGCGTTACACGCAAGGATGCATCGGAGGAATCCCAGGCAGGAGAGGACTCGTCAGAATTGCCAGTGACATGGCCTGCAGGACTATTGGCATTCCTGGGGAAGGAGGAAATTGACACTGAGGGAGTTGGTGGGGTGGTTTGCGTGAGCTTGGTTACAAGAGGAAGGGATTTACTGGTCAGTGGACTGCTTCCGCTGTCACCCAAAGTTTTTGAACTTGTCACTGACTTATTATGAATGCGCTGCAGGTGACGTATAAGGGAGGATGTTCCGAGGTGGTTAACGTCCTTACCCCTACTTATTACAGCTTGACAAAGGGAACACACGGCTTGACACCTGTTGTCCGCATTTCTGGTGAAATACCTCCACACCGAAGAGCTGATTTTTTTGGTATTTTCACCTGGCATGTCAACGGCCATATTCCTCCCACGGACAACAGGTGTCTCCCCGGGTGCCTGACTTAAACAAACCACCTCACCATCAGAATCCTCCTGGTCAATTTCCTCCCCAGCGCCAGCAACACCCATATCCTCCTCATCCTGGTGTACTTCAACACTGACATCTTCAATCTGACTATCAGGAACTGGACTGCGGGTGCTCCTTCCAGCACTTGCAGGGGGCGTGCAAATGGTGGAAGGCGCATGCTCTTCACGTCCAGTGTTGGGAAGGTCAGGCATCGCAACCGACACAATTGGACTCTCCTTGTGGATTTGGGATTTCGAAGAATGCACAGTTCTTTGCTGTGCTGCTTTTGCCAGCTTGAGTCTTTTCATTTTTCTAGCGAGAGGCTGAGTGCTTCCATCCTCATGTGAAGCTGAACCACTAGCCATGAACATAGGCCAGGGCCTCAGCCGTTCCTTGCCACTCCGTGTGGTAAATGGCATATTGGCAAGTTTACGCTTCTCCTCCGACAATTTTATTTTAGATTTTGGAGTCCTTTTTTTACTGATATTTGGTGTTTTGGATTTGACATGCTCTGTACTATGACATTGGGCATCGGCCTTGGCAGACGACGTTGCTGGCATTTCATCGTCTCGGCCATGACTAGTGGCAGCAGCTTCAGCACGAGGTGGAAGTGGATCTTGATCTTTCCCTAATTTTGGAACCTCAACATTTTTGTTCTCCATATTTTAATAGGCACAACTAAAAGGCACCTCAGGTAAACAATGGAGATGGATGGATTGGATACTAGTATACAATTATGGACGGGCTGCCGAGTGCCGACACAGAGGTAGCCACAGCCGTGAACTACCGCACTGTACTGTGTCTGCTGCTAATATATAGACTGGTTGATAAAGAGATAGTATACTCGTAACTAGTATGTATGTATAAAGAAAGAAAAAAAAACCACGGTTAGGTGGTATATACAATTATGGACGGGCTGCCGAGTGCCGACACAGAGGTAGCCACAGCCGTGAACTACCGCACTGTACTGTGTCTGCTGCTAATATATAGACTGGTTGATAAAGAGATAGTATACTCGTAACTAGTATGTATGTATAAAGAAAGAAAAAAAAAACACGGTTAGGTGGTATATACAATTATGGACGGGCTGCCGAGTGCCGACACAGAGGTAGCCACAGCCGTGAACTACCGCACTGTACTGTGTCTGCTGCTAATATAGACTGGTTGATAAAGAGATAGTATACTCGTAACTAGTATGTATGTATAAAGAAAGAAAAAAAAACCACGGTTAGGTGGTATATACAATTATGGACGGGCTGCCGAGTGCCGACACAGAGGTAGCCACAGCCGTGAACTACCGCACTGTACTGTGTCTGCTGCTAATATATAGACTGGTTGATAAAGAGATAGTATACTCGTAACTAGTATGTATGTATAAAGAAAGAAAAAAAAACCACGGTTAGGTGGTATATACAATTATGGACGGGCTGCCGAGTGCCGACACAGAGGTAGCCACAGCCGTGAACTACCGCACTGTACTGTGTCTGCTGCTAATATATAGACTGGTTGATAAAGAGATAGTATACTCGTAACTAGTATGTATGTATAAAGAAAGAAAAAAAAACCACGGTTAGGTGGTATATACAATTATGGACGGGCTGCCGAGTGCCGACACAGAGGTAGCCACAGCCGTGAACTACCGCACTGTACTGTGTCTGCTGCTAATATATAGACTGGTTGATAAAGAGATAGTATACTCGTAACTAGTATGTATGTATAAAGAAAGAAAAAAAAACCACGGTTAGGTGGTATATACAATTATGGACGGGCTGCCGAGTGCCGACACAGAGGTAGCCACAGCCGTGAACTACCGCACTGTACTGTGTCTGCTGCTAATATATAGACTGGTTGATAAAGAGATAGTATACTCGTAACTAGTATGTATGTATAAAGAAAGAAAAAAAAACCACGGTTAGGTGGTATATACAATTATGGACGGGCTGCCGAGTGCCGACACAGAGGTAGCCACAGCCGTGAACTACCGCACTGTACTGTGTCTGCTGCTAATATATAGACTGGTTGATAAAGAGATAGTATACTCGTAACTAGTATGTATGTATAAAGAAAGAAAAAAAAACCACGGTTAGGTGGTATATACAATTATGGACGGGCTGCCGAGTGCCGACACAGAGGTAGCCACAGCCGTGAACTACCGCACTGTACTGTGTCTGCTGCTAATATATAGACTGGTTGATAAAGAGATAGTATACTCGTAACTAGTATGTATGTATAAAGAAAGAAAAAAAAACCACGGTTAGGTGGTATATACAATTATGGACGGGCTGCCGAGTGCCGACACAGAGGTAGCCACAGCCGTGAACTACCGCACTGTACTGTGTCTGCTGCTAATATATAGACTGGTTGATAAAGAGATAGTATACTCGTAACTAGTATATATGTATAAAGAAAGAAAAAAAAACCACGGTTAGGTGGTATATACAATTATGGACGGGCTGCCGAGTGCCGACACAGAGGTAGCCACAGCCGTGAACTACCGCACTGTACTGTGTCTGCTGCTAATATATAGACTGGTTGATAAAGAGATAGTATACTCGTAACTAGTATGTATGTATAAAGAAAGAAAAAAAAACCACGGTTAGGTGGTATATACAATTATGGACGGGCTGCCGAGTGCCGACACAGAGGTAGCCACAGCCGTGAACTACCGCACTGTACTGTGTCTGCTGCTAATATATAGACTGGTTGATAAAGAGATAGTATACTCGTAACTAGTATGTATGTATAAAGAAAGAAAAAAAAACCACGGTTAGGTGGTATATACAATTATGGACGGGCTGCCGAGTGCCGACACAGAGGTAGCCACAGCCGTGAACTACCGCACTGTACTGTGTCTGCTGCTAATATAGACTGGTTGATAAAGAGAAAGTATACTCGTAACTAGTATGTATGTATAAAGAAAGAAAAAAAAACCACGGTTAGGTGGTATATACAATTATGGACGGGCTGCCGAGTGCCGACACAGAGGTAGCCACAGCCGTGAACTACCGCACTGTACTGTGTCTGCTGCTAATATAGACTGGTTGATAAAGAGATAGTATACTACTAATATTATATATACTGGTGGTCAGGTCACTGGTCACTAGTCACACTGGCAGTGGCACTCCTGCAGCAAAAGTGTGCACTGTTTAATTTTAATATAATATTATGTACTCCTGGCTCCTGCTATAACCTATAACTGGCACTGCAGTAGTGCTCCCCAGTCTCCCCCACAATTATAAGCTGTGTGAGCTGAGCAGTCAGACAGATATATAATATATATATAGATGATGCAGCACACTGGCCTGAGCCTGAGCAGTGCACACAGATATGGTATGTGACTGACTGAGTCACTGTGTGTATCGCTTTTTTCAGGCAGAGAACGGATATATTAAATAAACTGCACTGTGTGTCTGGTGGTCACTCACTATATAATATATTATGTACTCCTGGCTCCTGCTATAACCTATAACTGGCACTGCAGTAGTGCTCCCCAGTCTCCCCCACAATTATAAGCTGTGTGAGCTGAGCAGTCAGACAGATATATATAATATTATATATAGATAATAGATGATGCAGCACACTGGCCTGAGCCTGAGCAGTGCACACAGATATGGTATGTGACTGAGTCACTGTGTGCTGTGTATCGCTTTTTTCAGGCAGAGAACGGATTATAAATAAAACTGGTGGTCACTATCAGCAAAACTCTGCACTGTACTGAGTACTCCTAATGCTCCCCAAAATTAGTAAATCAAGTGTCTCTCTAATCTATTCTAAACGGAGAGGACGCCAGCCACGTCCTCTCCCTATCAATCTCAATGCACGTGTGAAAATGGCGGCGACGCGCGGCTCCTTATATAGAATCCGAGTCTCGCGAT